>NW_015150890.1:563063-564698 GCF_000732505.1 Cyprinodon variegatus
CAGCCAAGGACCAGCCAAGGACCATCCAAGGCCCAGTCAAGGACCGGCCAAGAACCAGACAAGGACCAGCCAAGGACCAGCCAAGGACCAGCCAAGTACCAGCCAAGGACCAGCCAAGGACCAGCCAAGGACCATCCAAGGACCAGTCAAGAACAAAAACAAGAAAAATATTGATGAATCTTGATTTGTGAGACACACAGCTAATAAACGATATAATTCCTAATTTGTCTCACTGTGTCTCATAAAGGTTTCTCCTCATGTATCAGGGTGGCTACAGTGAGTTGACTTTTCTATGGAACGATCCCGATTCTCCATCATATGATCTATTAGCAGGAATTTCTTCCGGAAGAACCCAGAAGAAACTCAGCCCTGATACTAATCCATTTTTAAAATTTCATAATGATGCACTTTTAATTTGGTCAATCAAGGAGTAAAAGTATAATGAAAGTATTTAGTTAGAGGCAGCCTGGCAGCAGGAAAACTGTCATCCAATCATCTTTCAGGAATGATGATGTTTGTGTCATCACTATTATTATTTCTAATGTTAAACTAACAGGTAAAAATAGAAGATTTCTGCTTTTTGTTGTGTTTTCTCTGTTTGCCTAAAGCTGTTTATCAGGATAAAGTGCAGCAGGGAGAGCTCAGCAGAGGAGACCAGCTAAGTGCAGATGTATAAATATTAGAGTGTGAGCAGCGCTTTAGCAAACTGTGCAGAGATTGTAGGAAACCCGTCTTCAAAGAAAACCAGAGGAGTATCATTAGAGAGGAAACCAGGGACCTTCCTCTGCTATGGATGATATGAAAGAAAGGCTCCATGGAAGGATCCCAACCGTCTATGGGATGTCACCCGCATGTGGGGATCCGAGGAGGTTAATGTCTGTGCATCCATTAAAGCTCCAGAGGCGTTCAGTGACCCTGACACTTCGTGCCGCTATAGGCTGCACATTAAACTGACTGTAACGGCCACTGATCTGCATAATAGAGACCGACTGCACTGACACACGTCTCTGGGATGTTTGAGTTTCTGAGACGAGCCGTATTCCCCAGTTCCTCTGGAACAAGGAGAGGAACAGGCAGGAAGGGGGAACTCCGATCCAGTTAAAGAGACAGCTGGAGTCTGGCTGGCGTTTCCACTCTGAACACGGCGGCTCCTCTGAGGACCTATTAGCTGCTGTTGCATGGTGCTCTACAGCAGGACGGCAGCAACAGTCAGAGATACAGATGAACTAATGAGCCGCAGGGAAGCAGCAGGAACTCCGGCTCGAGGCCCGAGTCCGTCTGTCTGTGATGGAGGCAGGAATGAATGGCGTCTGACTTCAGTGGGACATGCTGCAGCAGCAGTTGTCCTGATGTCAGCGTCCATGTTGGAGGTAACCGCTGTCTGAGCAAGGTGTGAGGAAAATTTAAAATAATGTGGATCCAATGGGAACCTGGACCAACAGCTGAGCTGCAAATGATCAATAAAAACAGATGACTTAAAGGAGAAGTTAACTTTTTAACACTTTAAGCCCATTTTCTGTAGTGTCCAGGATGAAATCGAATGATCGACACCAAAATTTTGACAATTGGTCCTGTCTCTGCTTTTTGGCTCATGTAGTCGGAGTTCACAGAGTGAAGCGAAAAGACTACAACTGT
>NW_015150890.1:565343-570288 GCF_000732505.1 Cyprinodon variegatus
ACAGTTGTAGTCTTTTCGCTTCACTCTGTGAACTCCGACTACATGAGCCAAAAAGCAGAAACAGGACCAATTGTCAAAATTTTGGTGTCGATCATTCGATTTCATCCTGGACACTACAGAAAATGGGCTAAAAGTGTTAAAAAGTGAACTTCTCCTTTAATAAGAACAGCTGAAGATTTAATGAGGTGATCCTCCATCTGCTTCTTTAAAATGACGGTGGAGGACAAGCCCCGCCCACTTCGAGTCAGTAAAATTACACATGAATGAAGACAGAGGAAATGAAAGGTTCTACAAGAACAAGCTTGGACCTTCAGCCAGAACCTGTGATGGTCCAACAGAGACGAATCGTCCAACAGAGACGGACCATCAACAGAGACAGACGTCCAACATAGACAGACTGTGCAGCAAACACAGACCGTCCAACAGAGACCGATTGTCCAACAGAGACAGACTGTCCAACTGAGACAGACCGTCAACAGAGACGGACCGTCGACAGAGACATTCCATCTAACAGAGACGGGCCATCCAACAGAAACAGACCGTTGACAGAGACAGACCATCCAACAGAGACGGACCGTCAACGAGACAGACCGTCCAACAGACACGAACCGTCCCACAGAGACAGGCCATTGACAGAGACAGACCATAGAACAGCGCCAGAAGTCCAACAGACACGGATCGTCCAACATAGACAGACTGTGTAGCAGACACAGACCGTTCAACAGAGACCAATCGTCCAACAGAGACGGACGTCCAATAGAGACTGACCGTACAACAGAGTATAAAAAAAAAACCCTGAGACCCATGTTTATGGGATATTATCTTCTGCTTATCCGGGGTCGGGTCGCGAAAGTAGCAGCTTCAGTAGGGAGGCACAGACGTCCCTCTCCCCAGCCACTTGGTCCAGCTCCTCGGGGGGAATCCCAAGGCGCTCCCAGGCCAGCAGAGAGACATAGTCCTTCCAGCTGGTCCTGGACCTCCTCCCAGTGAGACGTGCCTGGAACTCCTCACCAGGGAGACGTCCAGGAGGCATCCTAACCAGATGCCTGAGCCACCTCAACTGGCTCCTCTCGATGTGGAGGAGCAGCAGCTCTACTCTGAGTCCTCCCCGGATGACTGAGCTCCTCCCCCTATCTCTAAGGGAGAGCCCAGCCACCCTACGGAGAAAACTCATTTCAGCCGCTTGTATCCCGCCACAGTCTTATATAGACAGAGAGAGAGAAAACAACAACAACAGAAAGATCTGTCAGTTTATCAGACCGTTCCACAGCTGTACTTTCATACCGCCCGTAACCCAGCGCCATAGAGAGACAAATTGTTATATTTTTTTCGAAGCGCGCGTCCCGCCCTCCTTTATAAAAACGGCATCCCGGGTGCCCGGTTCGCCCGTTCAATGTTGCCAACTCGGCTATATTTATCAACTTTTCAGACCCCTCCAGCGACTCTTTTCCAAAAAAGCGACTAGCGACAAATCTGGCGACTTTTCTGGTGTCACTGGCAGCTTTTGGAGACTCTTAAGTGAAAGCACGTATCGTTCCTACTCTTGTCCTCCAGCGGCAGGTGCTGCCGTGGGGCGCCTCCCCCGTCCCAACCCCGCAGGAGTTCCTCCATCTCAGCGCTGCAGTCAGAGCCACAGCAGGTTTACCCTCAGCGCCCTGAATGTAAGCCCCCCTGTGTTTCATTCAGGGCGGGAGCGAGCGGGATGTAAATGTAAAATGTTATTTGGTCTAAAATAAATAACAGGATTTGAAATGTTTTATCTGAAATAACGGCAACAGTCACTTAATCAACTTGTCCGTTGTGTTTTCCTCTCTAAGATAATGATTTCTAGGCTCCTTGTGGACCACATACACACTCCACTTTGTTTAAAAAAAAATATAAATATAAAAAATATAACCGTGGATGTCTGGGGGACAGTGATTCACCTAAATGTTCTGAATGCTGGCGTACCATAAAGAATAAATGATGAACAGTTTAGTTTGTGCCTTCAAGTCGTTGCCCATAGGAAGACATTACTGGATATAACCTAACGGAATATCTTCAGAACGGCTCCAAATGACACTAAACTCATATGGGTGAGTAGAACATGATGGAATAACGGAAAATCAAGGGCCCAATGTAAAAAAAAAAAAACAGTGTTTCCCTTTTAAGTGGGATACACCACGCTTAAAAACGTGCACACATGAAAACCCCAGAGGGTCAGAGACTCCCCCCCACAGTCTCCTAAAATCCTGTGGGAAACACTGGCATCTGTGACTGAGGACCTAGATCCTGAAGAGAAAGACACTGGAATAAACCCCCTGAAGGTGTCCAGAGTCTTCCTCCAGTAAACCCGCTCAGAACCAGCTGGTCCACTCAGCCCAATGAACAGGTGCTGATCATTTTAACCTCTCTGGGTTTCCTCTGGTTTTCATCTCACTGGAAATAAACCAGATCAAATCAAGCTGTTGGTCCATTCTTCGTCTCTAAACCATTAAAAAGCTGCAGAAAAGGACAGAAGCAGCCAGTTTATTTTAGTTAAACCCCCTTCAGCAGCTCTGCAGCCTGAACCTGCTCCTCCTGCCTGCTGAGGCCGGACTGACAGAGCCAACATCAAAAAGGCTTCATCACCAGCAGCAGCGCTCTGTTCTTCTACCCACCCAACCACCAGGAGGAACACAAACACTGAATAAATCACTGCCAAACTACTTCAAAGTCTGTCCAAGTGTAGCAATAGGCTGATGGAGAGGAGGAGAACACAGCAGAGAAATGAAGGGGAGGGATTTAAAGCAAAGCAGAGCTGCTGCTCTCAGGATGACGGCTCCTCTCTCAGGGGGGGCAGCTGAGGACGGTGCTGCAGGTCAGAGGCAGGCAGATTCCATCCCTGATAGATCAGAGCATCAGCAGCAGACTCAGGGGGTCACAGCCACTTCAACAACCACTCACACCATCAACAAAAAAACCCTCATCATCCACACAGATACAGGTGATTCTAAGAGTGGCTCCCAGAACAACTGCACCACCACATTCATTCAGAAACCCTGCTCTGTTATCAGCTGATTGGATCCTCACGTTCAGAACCAAATTCCCCAGAACCAGAGAAATCTGGGAGTGAATGACGGAGGAGATGGAGCAGATCAGAGCCACAGGCTGGTTGGTAGGAGCAACAGATCGGTTGGTAGGGGCAACAGGCTGTTTGCTAGGGACCACAGACCGGTTGTTATGGGCCACAAGCTGTTTGCTAGGGACCACAGACCGGTTTGTTTTGGGCCACAGGCTGGTTCCTAGGGACCACAGACAGGTTGCTAGTGCCACAGGCTGGTTGCTAGGGACCACAGACCGGTTGCTAGGGCCCTAAGGCTGGTTGCTAGGGACCACAGACTGGTTGTTAGGGGCCACAGGCTGGTTGCTAGGGACCACAGACCGGTTGTTATGGGCCACAGGCTGGTTGCTAGGGACCACAGACCGGTTGCTAGGGGCCTAAGGCTGGTTGCTAGGGACCACATACCGATTGTTAGGGGCCACAGACCGGTTGTTAGGGATAGCAGATCGGTTGTTAGAGACCACAGAACAGTTGCTAGGGACCACAGACCGGTTGTTAGGGACCAAAGACCAGTTGCTAGGGACCACAGACCGGTTGCTAGGGACTGAAGATCGGTTGTTAGGGACCACAGACCGGTTTTTAGGGGCCACATGCTGGAAGTTGATATTCGCCATGCTCACTGTGGAACGCTTCATCAAATAAGTGGAGTCTGACCTTCTATTTCAACTCAACATGGCGGACAGGAACTTTCTTCATCAGGTGAGAGATTTTGGTTTGCTGTGAAAAAAGATGGGTCCACAGTTACTCCCCAAGAGATGCAACCAGTTTGGAGAGAATCAAATGATGACTGGTTCAACAGTCATTGTTAAAAACCACCTATAATCGTCTTTATAGCATTCCTGACTTCATCTTTATCAACATTATTTCCTCTACTGTCGGCTGCACTTCTTCAACCTACGTGAAAACCAGTCCCTGATTGGTTGCTTTGCCGTGATTTCACTGTAAAGCCACTAAACTATGACCGCACAGCGAGGGCGGAGATTCACCGCTGGCTGCTTCACCGCCCTGCCCGCGTCATTTTGAGAGGGACATTTTGTTAATCACCACTCCTGCCACAGACAGCATGGTCGGCGTGAAAATCCACTCCCTGTTTTTAGACCCATTTGATGATTTTATAATAACCCACTGAGACGGACTTAACCAGCACTTCTTCATGAGGAGACGTGTTGGTTGAGATGGCAAAGGGATCCATCGGGTTTGAAGATCTGAAAATGAGCCACTTGATGTTAATTTTCCTCTCTGGCTGTAAATGACGTTCATCAAATTACCGCAGAGCTTTCAGGCGACTCTAGGAGCTGCAACGCTGAGCTCTAACTCACTTATCAATCAGATGAATTTAATGGGCAGGAAGATCCGATCCAATCAGCACAATGACAAGGAGAACAGCAGCTGTAATTAGCTAATCGGCGCTCAGGCGTCACGCTGAGACGCCACACAGAGCGCAGATAAACATGGCTTCCTCAGAACCTCCAGTCGCTCCCTGTGTTTAAACAGCAAACCAGGAACATTCGCCTTCCCAGCAGGTCTGCACGCAGCCACCCACAGCTGCTGTCAGAACCACCCAGGACCAGGACCACGCAGGACCAGGACCAGAACCAGGCCACGCAGGACCAGGACCAGGACCACGTAGGACCAGGACCAGAACCAGGAGCAGGCAGGACCACGACCAGGACCACGCAGGACCAGGAGCAGGAGCAGGAGCAGGACTAGGACCAGGACCAGAACCAGGACCAGGACCAGGACTAGGACCAGGACCAGGACCAGAACCAGGACCAGGACTAGGACCAGGACCACGCAGGACCAGGACCAGAACCAGGACCAGGACTAGGACCAGGACTAGGACCAGGACCACGCAGGACCAGG
>NW_015150890.1:571589-572437 GCF_000732505.1 Cyprinodon variegatus
ACCAGAACCAGAAAAAGGACCAGAAGCAGAACCAGGACCAGAAACAGGACCAGAACCAGGACCAGGACCAGAACCAGAACCAGAAACAGGACCAGAAGCAGAACCAGTGTCAGGTGTCAGAATAATACGGAGCCCAACTGGCCAGAGGACCAGAGCAGGGAGCCTCAGCAGGAGGAATCTGCTAGTTAGATCCAGGAAAGCTGCTGATCAGAGCCACCTTCAGGTCTCCAGAACAGACTACATCCCTTCAGGTCCTGCAGGTCCACAACTTTCACCCAAAACTCTGAAATAAGAGGCCAAAGTCTTGAAAAATAAAACTCAAATGTTGCCGCATTTACAGAAAAGTGAAGCTCTGTTACATTTTTATTGATTCTGGAAACATTGGAGGATGTCACAGTAACGACTTCTCTAACTTGGTACCAGCTGCCACTACCTGATCCGTACTGGAATCAGGATCCGTACTGGAATCAGGATCCGTACTGGAATCAGGATCCGTACTGGAATCATGATCCAGACTGGAATCATGATCCGTACTGGAATATGAACCGTACTGGAATCATGAACCGTACTGGAATCATGAACCGTACTGGAATCATGAACCGTACTGGAATTAGGATCCGGACTGGAATCATGGTCCGTACTGGAATCAGGATCCGTACTGGAATCAGGATCCGTACTGGAATCATGAACCGTACTGGAATCATGATCCGTACTGGAATCATGATCCGTACTGGAATCAGGATCTGTACTGGAATCATGGTCCGTACTGGAATCAGGATCCGTACTGGAATCAGGATCTGTACTGGAATCATGGTCCGTACTGGAATCAGGATCCGTACTGGAATCAG
>NW_015150890.1:573575-575785 GCF_000732505.1 Cyprinodon variegatus
GTACTGGAATCAGGATCCGTACTGGAATCAGGATCTGTACTGGAGGCACGTTCCGAACCATCATCTCATCATCAACCAGATGTTCATCCAGGTCGCCCTAAATCCCGTCATTCCCTGCATTACAGTTTAGCCTACCGAACTATAATGTGTTAACGGTTAATAATGTATTTCCTGAGAAAATAAATTCATTTAAATCCCTCTGTTCCTGATCTGTGACAGAAATGGGATCCTACGCTACTTCCAGGAGCTAACTTTATCAGCTTTGGATTCTTTTGGAGTCTTTTTGAGTTTTATGTTTTCCTTTCGTGTTACATTATGCTATATTGTGCGTGATCTAAAGAAAGAACCAACTAAAATGCAAATAAACATGGTTTAACCATATTTAGCCGACTGCTCTGAGCATGTACCATGATGACGACAGAGAAGCAGTTTAATGGAAAAGATGTAAAAAAAAAAAACCCATCAAATTGTCAAAGAAAAAATACACAAATGTTTTAAGGATGTGTTTTAGCATTCGTTAGCGATTTAACAACAGAAATAAATACTTTTATTAGCAAAATGACATTCTGGGTGTTATGACACCCTGGATGAATATTTATATTTATTTATGCTTGCACATAAATGAGCTGATGCTACGGATCTTGATCCAGTACGGATAGTGCTTCCTGTAGCGATCATGCTTGGGTACGGATCGGGGAGTGACACCCGGAACAAAACCAGGACTGTTTTTAATGCTGGGAGGAAGAGTGAGATCATAATACTCTCTCTAGCTGTTAATGTTAGCAGGTTTGTATAGACCTAGGATGGTGGGGGAGGAGCTTAACGATGGAGAAGTCCAGCACCCCCCAACTATCCCAGAATGCAATGGAGGCAGACAAATGTGGTCACATCATTCAGTTTACCCAGGACTCCTACCATCTCATTTGGTAGCTATCATCCTGCGTCCCTCTACACTGCTCCAGGGTATGAGGCCTACTGTGATGTCATCCTCCAGCTGATGACATCACAGAGCTATTCACCATAATCCTCTGCATTACTTCATTTCTTTCAGATTGTTGCCGACCGGCTGCAGCAGACTTTAGAGAGGCTACGGTCGGACAAATACTGAATTAATCCCTGAGAGGACCAGATTAAACCAGATCAGCTGATTATTGAATCAATCATCAATTTAACAGTCAATTAATGATTAAATTCAGCTTTTAGATCTAAAATGTGACGTTTTCTGAAAGAACCCACAGTTTAAAACCGTCCATCCACAGCTCCTCCACTCTTCTTCCTGAGTGAGGATTAAAGTTTGATTTTACAGCAGTTATTACTCATTTACAGCATTTTTAGAAAACATGTCTGTGTCTAATTGAGGGGTTTTAATTTAATTCAACCATCACTAAGTGGATTGATTGACAAATCAATTACGACTCATTGAACATCCAATCATCTGAACAGTGATGAAGGTTTTATCAGGCTGCATTATTCTAACCAATCAGGATCCAATGCTGAGCTCTTAAAAGGTGGTAACGACCTTTAATTGTGTTTCAGTAACACCTGTGATGATGAACCGTCTGGAGGAACATCTGGGCCATCCTGCTCCCTCCCCCCCTCATGAATTATAAAGTCCTTTAAACCTGTTTCCATGTAGCTTCCACTTCTCCAGGTTGCCTCATCCATTATATTTCAAACACGTGTGAAACAGTCGGAGCACAAATACAGTCAGATTTCACTGCTGAATCCATACAAAAGGCCAGTGATGATGAGGAGGTTAGAGTGTGTAGGGGAACATGATGAAGGTGATCATCAGTCTTCATCAGCGTTCTGCATCAGCTCCAACATGGCGCTGTTCTTTCAGCACCGCAGTCTGAGCAAACCTTCAAAACTTCTCACACGTTTCCTAAGAGCTTCAGAGCAGAAGGACCTTGGTCTCCAACCAGGGGGGGATTTACAATTAGGCAATACTAGGCAGCTGCCTAGGGCCCCAAGTTCCTGGGGGCCCGATATAAAACCGTGTATGGTTAATACAACTATTCCTTATTTGTGCATTTTAATTATGTTTCTGACTAAAATGCCATCATAACGCTGATAATATTAAGTGTGTCTCAGCCCCCCCCCCCCTTCAGTGTCCACCATATTGGATCAGTCCATTTGCTGCACATGTTCAGAAAGGTCCAAACAGACAGCAGCAAACCATTTTAAAACAAACCCCAACTAGAGCAGTG
>NW_015150890.1:577011-579937 GCF_000732505.1 Cyprinodon variegatus
GCTGGTGATCGGGATGCCATACAGATTCATGTCAAAAATACCGAACTATCCCTTTAAAGCTGAGCATCTGCAGCCTCTGAGCTTTCTGCCGGATTTTAAAGCGACCAATCAGACGACACATTGGAACAGCAGAGCAGAAGCAGGCAGTCGGAGCAGAACCACCAGATGTTCTTCAATCGCATGTTTGTTATCAAACACAGGAGGAAAACCAGAGCTGCTTTGGCTCACACTGCAAAAATGGAAATATAAGTCATTTTTCTTAAAATAAGTGCTTTTTTCTTGAATTGAGGAGTTAAGTGAGATATTTTGCCAAATAAACAAGACAATTTACATTTAAAATAATAGAAAAAAACTTATATTGTCTTATTTCAAGTCCAAATGATCTAATTAATTTAAGAGTAAAAATCCTCATTCCATTGGCAATCATCTTATTTATGTGCTCAAAATAGGGATAAATGCCTTAATTTAAGATATTTTTAATTATTTCTAGTTTTTTTTTGCAGTGCAAAGCAAAAAGCCGAGGCCTGGAGGGATGAAAGACGAGAGAACGTCCAGCAAACATCAGATTTAACAGCGAATTCAAGGTACTGATGTCATCAGAGATGGTGCTGCAGACCTGAAGCGCAGGAAGCTCCTCCAGGTTCACAGAGACCCGGCTCACAGCCAACAACCGTTGTTTTCTTCCAACCCAGACAAACATGGCTGCAGATCGTCAGGCAGCTGCTTGGTGGATATTTGGGAAACGGAGGCGCTATTTTTAAAGCAGTGAGTAATCAGTGGGCCGCTCACAGAGCAAATCTAACCTCATGTTTTCACATTTCTAAATTTAGCCACTGAGAACATCTAGAGCCAAGCTTCAAACAGACGGCCATGAGGAGAAGGATGATGATGATGATGAAGGTGTTTCTTTCTTCAATCTCTGACTCTGACCTCCTGGTTCCAGTTCCTCTGCATAGAACCAGAGCAACCAGAGTGCTGCTCGGCCTCATGGTTTCAGGGAGAATATAACCAGATCTGAGTCCATCTGCTCAGGGATGGCACCAGGGGGTGGCCAGGGGTGGCCACGGCCCCCTGTGCAATGCCCTGACCACCCCACAGGCCACCTCACTCACCAGTGTAAACTGTAGAAGCATCAGTTTAGCATTTCATCCCATTCTGCACAGCCAGAGAAGAAACATTAAAAATCCCCCATAAACCAAGATCTGAGGAGGTGTTCCTGAAGTCGTTCTGATTTCTACACGCAGGTTTACCACAGTAGTAGATTCAAAACCTGAAATAGTAGATTCAGTGGCCTGATCTGCCCCCTATGAAACATTCCTGGAGGCGCCACTGCAGCAGCTGCTCTGCTTGAAGGGAAGGGTCAAACTGGGAAGTATGGAACCAGACTGGATGCAGGCCAAAGATTCCTGATCAGTTCTGCAGCACGAACAGCTCTAAACGTTTTCATCCTAAACATGCACGCTGTCAGGATCTGCTGGAGGTTTCTTCCTATTCAAAGGGAGTTTTTCCTCTCCACTCTCGCTACAAGCATGCTTAGTGTGAGGGATTGCTGAAGAGTCAATGAGTCGATGCAATCAGCTGGTTTTCATTAGAAAACTTTTAACCAATCTGACTGGATGATCTGGTGAACTGGAAAGTGACCTGAGATGACATGATGTGAATTAGAGGTATAGAACTAAACTGAATAGAATTGAATTTAGAACTTTATTTCTGCCAGGACACGTCAGTGAAACTAAAAAGTTTCCCCCTCTGATGTGATCCCTGCTCCCCTAGAAGCAGCGGTCCGCCTGCATTGAGTCCCATCCAGACGTGGTAATGGTTCAGTCTCTGCCCCGCAGCGCTGAAGGAAATGGGGCTGTAGACTCAGACCCTAATTACAGCGGGGGTGCCGCGGTTTGATCTGGTTCTGATCCACGCCACATCAGCGCGGCCCTCCACTGAGAGCAGGGCATGAAGCCGGGGGCCGGACAGCGGCGTCACCTCTATGCAAACGGCCTAATGAGCGCAGCGCTGAAGCAGGAGCCACAGGAACGGCTCCATCAGATATAAACAGGAAGCAGAAGATGAGCAGGAAGGCTGGAGACGCTGCCATCCTCAGAAAGCAGAGCGGGCGAGTCTGTGATGTCAGAGCGAGCGTTCTGAGGCAGAAGATGAGCAGGAAGGCTGGAGACGCTGCCATCCTCAGAAAGCAGAGCGGGCGAGTCTGTGATGTCAGAGCGAGCGTTCTGAGGCTGAAGATGAGGAGGAAGGCTGGAGACGCTGCCATCCTCATAAAGCAGAGCGGGCGAGTCTGTGATGTCAGAGCGAGCGTTCTGAGGCTGAAGATGAGGAGCTTTATAGTTCTCCAGAGCAGCAGCGTTTTATAGATGCTGAGTCCATCTTACAGCCGCAGCGCCGCAGCGTCACTTCCTCCGCCACGCTCCTTCAGCTGCATCAGCGGTGGACTGGGACGTCCCCAGCTCAGACACACATCTATGACCTCACCGTCTACATCCACGGGGGGGGCAAAGGTCAACTCAGAGCCTGAGCTACTGAACTTTCTATTCAGGATCAAAACTTCTGGTTTCATTTTCTACAATTATGTTAAATTGGTGTTTTAAGAACATTAAACTAGGGGTGCAACTAACAATCGTCTTGCAAATCGATCAATCTGTTGATTATTTTTTTGATTAATATTCAGACAGCCAGAGATTCTTTATAGAAGATTTAATAAGAAATAAAAAAAGGTGAAAATAAAACATTTCCGCTTGAGGAGCAGATTGAACAACAAAAAAGGGTTTTTCTATCTTAAAAGCAAAATCTTTTTACAATCCTGGTTTAATTCCTGCTCTAAGTGTGTCGCTCCGTCAGCTAAAGGCAGGTTTTACAATCTCTATAGTTAATAATTAATCAATTACTAAATTAGTTGACGATTATTTCAATAATT
>NW_015150890.1:580475-585015 GCF_000732505.1 Cyprinodon variegatus
CTGCAGAGTGGGAGAATAGAGATAGAATGAAGAAAAAAAAAAAAAAAGGAAAAGGGGTCCCTATGTCCTCCAGCAGTCTAAGCCTATAGCAGCATCATGATTAATAGATAAAATGTTTCAGTCCTAAATCAGATCCTAAACTACAAACATCTGATGAACCAAACAAGCAGAGTTTGGATGTTTGAGATTCAAACATTTTCAGCAGAACCAGTTGAAGCTTCATCATCATCATCATCAAAGCTGCCCTTTAATTACAGACTCTTTTAAAGCCCTAAACAACAATAGAGGATAGACGCAGGCCACCAGGGGCCACTGACCCCCAGGAACCGGGGGACAAACCCAATCCGGCCACACAATCAAACCTTCCTAGCACCGAGGAAGGAGGTCCAGCTCCCTAGCAGCAGGGCTCCTGTAGCTCTGCTGGATCTAGATGTTGGAGGCGTGAGGTCACCAGCTGACCCTCCGACCCACATCTGCTGCCTCGCTGATAGGGTCAGAGCGGAGCAGCTGACTGCAGACTCACCAGAAGACAAAGTTTCCACAGCAAAGAAAATGAGCAGGGGAAGCAGAATCCGGCTGCTCTCCATCCTTCATAGGAGGAGCAGGCTGCTCCTGCTGCTCCTCACTGTCCACAAACAGTCCGAAAGGCTCCAGGCTACCGGGACCGATCTGCTCCAGCAGCATCCAGCTCCTCAGGCAGCATCCCGGACGCTGCAGGCTGAGGGCATAACTTCCACCATCCCGCTGGGGAAACTTTCCTCCCGGGCAGCAGCTCCGCGCTCAGCGGCGGGCAGCGACCGGAGGCTGCCGCTAGTCCTGGAAAACCCGGAGAGGAGGAGGCGCTTCTGGGAGGAGGGAGGTCCGGAGGAGAGGGTCGGTCATCGCGCGGAGAGGAGCTCCGCTAAAGCTTCAGCTCCTGCTGCTCCTGCTCCTGCTGCTGCTGTCGCTTGTTCTGACTGAAGCGCAGAGAGGCGCGAGCCGGAGCGGAGATCAAAGCGGCCTGAGTTACACCCGCTACTTCCGGGAAACTTTCAAAATAAAACTACAGCTGCGCGTGTTGTTGGTTTGACAAAACGTATATTTATCTTCTTCTGTTGACCAACATGTTTATAATGTGAGACATGTTCATTATTGCAGCATAATTTGCTCGTTTGGCGCAGTTTTATTTTAAAGCCCCCTGTTTGGTTCGCAGTGTTTCCTTAAAGGGCCAGAGCGGCCGGAAATGACGTAAGGTCAGTTTTAGTCATTAAACAACAGGGGCGCCGCCAGGAATTTAGGGCCCCATGAGAGACGTTGATATTGGGCCCCTCTAAAAAAAAATGTATGCAAGCTTTAAAACTGCTATCAAGATGCACTGAAGAGCATAATTTATATTTCCAATGTAATTTTTATTTTAAAATTTCTAATAAGGAAAATTATCAGAACAAGTTAAATAGACATTAATTTTAAATTACATAAACTGGTGGATATAAAAATTGGACGGTCAATTTATTCATTATTTCTTTCACAGTTTACTGCTGAAAAATTATGGAAAACTCAAAGATTATTTATCTTACTGCTGGATTTTCTTTTTATATTTGAAATATCTATTGGGAAATATATTTTCCTTCTTCTTTTAGGCCCCACTTCAATCGAGGGCCCTTAGAATCTTCCTAACATTTCCCCCTAACACAGCACCCCTGAACAGAGCAACAATGAACTAAAGATCAAGCAGAATAATACAGCATGAGCTCCTCACAGACACATTTTAGGAAGGGCAGGTAATAAAGCAGTTCATCTGCAGGACCAGGACTCCCACTGTGGACCAAACTGGACCCCATTTTCTGGAGTCAGTCCCACCTTCAGATCAACTGAAAAATGGGAAACTCCTTCAGAGGGATGAAAAATCATCAATCCACCAAAGAATGAAAACATTGACCTGAAATGCCTGCATGAGACCTGCAGAAAACATCTGTAGGATTTTATTGGTTTTTCTAAAAGCCTTCATAGAAAATAAATAAAGTAGAATATAGATGTAAAATACTCCTAAATATATATACTATTGCAAATAAACTAAAATAATATGCTAATCAGTATGAAATAAACCAAGACATGCAGAACTTTTAGTTTATTCATTTTTAGTCTGATGAATTTAATGCATTTTATTTCACAGGGATCATACATTATAAACTATTTGTTATGGTTATTTTTCTGTTTAGACAGATATAGATATATTGGAACATGTTGGATTATTTATAAAAAGTTCACCTTCAAACCCGTCTGATTCAGTTTGGACCTGAATCATAAGCTAAGTAGCATCATGAAGCTTCTTTAAGGAACCTTTTACTATCTGATTATTAATCAATTCATAAAAAAAAATAATTGACAGATTAATCGATTTGTAGAATAATCATTTGTTGCAGCCCTAGTTCAAACTGTCCGCCTCTCATTGTTATATAAAAGGACTCTTTCAAGCAGAGGAAACCAAAGTGCTTCACTCTGCCTTCCTCCTCACCACTCAGTTACCCCAAAATGAACCTTTTGTCTCATCTGACCTGAGCATCTTTTCTCTCCTGTTTCTCTACATGGATTGCTGCAAACTCAACATATGCCCTCATGGTTTCTTTCATTAATGGTTTACTTTGATTAAAGACCAGATGAATGACTAACAGATCTCTGCAGCTCCTCCAGAGTCACCGTTGACCAGCGATCATTGTCCTGCTTTCAGCTGTGCCTTAGCAGCATTACTTTGGAGCCAACTGCTATCTTAATCTGAAAAATAGGAAATGATTTTTCTCTTGTTGCAGATGGATGTTCTTCTAAAGACTCTCCTCTGTTGCCTCAGGGGGCGGATCCATCATGGGACCCAGAGCGCCGCTTTATGGCAGAAAGAAGTCTGAATACCAATAAATGCCGAAGGTTTCAGCTCCCTAGTTATAACCCATTCAGTTTACTTTTGGTTAATATTATAAAGTTTGGTACAGAATGTAAACAATAATCATGAGAGGTCACAGCAATCTCTGTCTGCTGTTAACATTCAATAAACAAGGTGTTCAGTCTCCCTGCCCTCCGTGTCTAATCTGTGTTTTCTAAGTCAGCTGAGGCAGATCGATGCCTGAAAGGCTGCGGCTGAACTCTGGATGCGTTTCATCATTGATACTCATAACAGCCCATTAAAGATTCAACCTTGATTTGTCCTTGAAACAGCCTTTAATGGGTGTTCAGTGACCACAGCTATGACCAAAAGCAAGCATGATGCCTGCAGGTGTGCAGGTTTTCCTCACATGTGAGAGAAGCAGAGTCCGTCCGACCAGAACGCTGCATTTCCAAAAAGCAAAAAAAAAAAACAGGCATCATCATCTGCAGACACGAACCTGGGCAAACACACCCACACACGGCTTCCAAATGCCACTATTTATCTCCACACAGGCTTCTCCACGAGCTGATGGAGAAGGAAAAGTAATATCACATGTGCTTGAAGATACGGCAAACTGCAGCCAATGAAACTTGACGTGGAAGAGCCTCAGCTCTGCAATGGAGCAATAAGACATGATTGGGTAGAGGGCTGTTGAGCTGAATAAATATTAGGGGTCAGGCAGACCTGGTAAACACGCAGCTCTTGACATTTACAGAAATGCTTTGGATGGTGGTATGCATCCAGCGCTGCATACTAAGATGCTCCTCAATCTGTTGGATGCCTGGTGAGTAACAGAAACAACTCGCCTGCGCTAAGGTCAGAGCCGCTGTCTTCAAGGACTGAGGATAAATTCTCTCCTTATGGGTTAACAACATTTTAAACGCCCCCGATATTCTTGTCATGTTTTATGCATGTACATGTTTAATTGAATTGCAGAAACTGATTAATTGAGCATCGCTCTGTGATTGAATAAAACATGATGAGGCCCTCTGCTAAATGCATTTCCGCTCGTCTGTGACTGATGCTCCTACTTTGCTGCCTTCGTCAAACATTTGGCGTAGCTGTCAGCAGAATCAAGTACTCCATGAATTTAGACTAATTATCCACATTAGGTGCTGAATTACAATGACAACCCATCAGCATGAATTGGTGCCGCGCAGCTGAGCCGTGGATCACAGAACCACTCCCACTCCTCCAACACAAAGGGGACGTCTAGGAATCTGTCCGTCTGTCTGTCCATGAGGAAGCTTCAATCAGACCAGGAAAACCATTAAAAAAAACATCATGTCTTTGATGAACAGAAGCTTTAAATCTGGTTCTTTCTTTTTAAACTTGATTTTAACCCATTGTTTCCTCTTAGTAAGTCTGTTTTTCATCTACAGGAAAAGGCTGTTTTGAATTTCAATCCCTGCGTCTGATTGCTTGTTCTTTCTACGGCGCTACTAGAGGCAGTGATTATTCTGGGCTCTACAGCTGATTGACTGAGTAATTAATAAGCAGAAATATCCAGCAGCCACTTTGCTTTCAGAGAAAATCCAGCGTTGGTAGTGAATGACGTCTAACGAGAAAACAAAAAGGCCACTTAGATTTATTACAAACATCTGGATGAGCTTCAAGATGATGAAGATGAGAGGAAGAGTCCTC
>NW_015150890.1:586136-588726 GCF_000732505.1 Cyprinodon variegatus
ATTTAGTTCCAGTGAACTCAGTGGGTCGTTTCTGCCACATGAAGGCAGAGCAGAGTAAAGGTGGAAGGTGTAATCTGGAGGTGGTGAAAGAAGCTCTGATTCGCTGTGATTCATCACCTCTCTCAGGTTGTACGCTGATGATTCCAGCTTCTGATTGACTTCAGTCATCATGTTGCCAAGGTGATAATGATTTCCCAGCAAAGCACAAAGCCCTAGAAGATATTCCCCAGCAGAGACACAGTAGACCATCATCATGGACCCAGCTGAACGTCTGATTGGAGTGAAAGTGGCTCCTCCCAGTCAGCCCGCCCCACCGCTCAGGGAAATGGAGGTCTGTATGCTGCTTGTGGCAGGATGCAGAGTGTTTGTGGTTTTTGGAGGGGTTGCAGATAACCTCCCATCTAGCCAGCTGGGACTTTGAGAGAGGAACATGTTGAGCCAGCTGACAGAAGTGGAATAGCTGCAGAGCAGCTTTTAAACACTCACCTTTAAAGGTCTCAGATTTAGGCTTTAGATGCACCTGTCTCCATAGCAACTCTTAAAACAGAAGGCAGCACTCTGGTACAAGACTAGCATCTAAATCAGTGGGTCACCTGAGGAGCCTAGATTTACCGGCCACTTTATTAGGGACGTCCTACTGGTGACAGGTTAGAACTCCTTTGGCTTCAGAGCAAAGCAAGGTCACTGAAACATTGTCCAGAACTCTGGGAAAATATTCTGACACCAAATCCATAAATAAACAACCTTAAATCCAATTTCATCCACATTTTGATCCTTCGGTTGAATTTCAGTGAGTTGAAGTCTCAGCCAGTAATCTGAATGATTGGCAGTAAAACCGAAGCAAAGCTGTAATAAAGATATTTCAGTTTATTTGGTTATTGGTGTAAAAAAGGCTCCTTGGTGGCGCAGTGGGTTGCTGCCTTGCAACAAGAAGGTTCCAGGTTCAATTCTCGGGCCGGGGTCTTTGTGCATGGAGTTTCTATGTTCTCACTGAGCATGTGTGGGTTCTCTCCTTAGATGTGACTGGTTGTTTGTCCTGTTTGTCTCTGTGATGGCTGGAGACCTGTCCAGGGTGAACCTTGCCTCTTAGCCGTAGACAGCTGGGATAAAGGGTGAAAATGGATGGATGGTGTAAAATGAAGCTCTGATTTTGTCCAATCAGTGTGGTTGTGTTGGCTGGAGGATGGCATAACCAGTTCTTTAATGGTTCAGGACTTTGTTTAGGATTGGCTGGTCTTTAGACCTGGCTAACAGGCTTTTCCAGGAACACTCTCCTGCCCATAAATCACCATTAGCATGGATGAACAGCAGTGATGGAAGCCCTGATGTTTAATTTAAAGCTGGCGGAGTGGAGGAGAGGGGAGAAAGCCTCCCACACAGATTGTGGCTGATAGCCATGGATGTCAAATATTAGCATTCTTGAATGCAGTTATTTAACAAGCTGTCAAACAGCTGAGCAGGAAATATGTTACAAGCATAGCTTTTTATTTGCTCTAACTTTGAGCTTAAGGCTTCTACCTGCTGGAAATTCAGCCAGCATGGCTGACCCTGGTAGATTATTTATGGGGAATATTTGTTCAGGGCTGCAGCTACACTGCTGGCAGTGCTGGACAAGGAAAGCAACAGGATGTTAGGGTGGATGTTAGAGCACACCATGCGGTCGCTCACATGGAGGTGAAAGTAGGTGCTGTTTGAGCTGAAGATAGATTAGAACCCCGTTGGTGGAGGAGGTCACCATCAGATTCCTATCACCACTATCTACAGCCATGCATATGAAACTCTTCCATCTCTGTTTCTCACAATGAGAGCCTGTCTTTCTCCACCCTTTGTGACCCACAGGAGGGGGCATCCTTTAAGAAGCTCCAACTAATCCATTCTATTATAGATTAATTGATTAACAGGGTGGAGCTGTGAGATGACAATATATCTCTTTATTGATCTGCCTTTCAATGAGATTGGCTGCTACCCACCTCCCCCTGGGAGAGAGAGAAAAGAAGAGGAGGAGACGCTAAAGCATTGCCTCCATTAAAGGGACGACTAATTTCCTGTTTCTTTTGTTGCCGCCTCCCAGCTTGGATTCAGACCCTGAGTGTGAGGAAATGGGAGCAGGAGACCCAGTAATGCAGACCTAGAATGAGGAGCTTTCCACCTTTATCATTTCTCTGTTTTCTCCACTCTGCTCTCTCTGCTCTCATTATAAACACATCCAGCTATCTGCTTCTCTCTGATGTCTCCAGAACTCTTTGTCTTTCCATTTCCACATAATGACACACCCCCCCCCCCATTAATTTTGGGGCTGTGAAGCGAAACAAGCCTCCTATCAACCCCCCCCAGCAAAACTGCCAATAAAGTGATATGGGTGGATGAGGATGGAGTGGGCGGGGGTGTCTCCGTCTGTTTACCACCACGCATCACAATTAGCAGGGCAGTTTGGCGAGTTCTATTTGCTGGGACTCAACTGGTTTCACAGAATGGTTGGATTTGTAAATGGGGGTGGGGGGGATTTCCAGCATCAGTTCTAGATTTGTTTGTGAGAACACATTTGTGGGGCCATCAGACCAGGGTATACCCGGGACAGACGTGTGATAGT
>NW_015150890.1:590488-593141 GCF_000732505.1 Cyprinodon variegatus
GTTCTCCTGGCTTGTTCTCTGGACCTTTGTAGCGTAGACATACATATACATACATGGTGGCCTAGTGGTTAAGGCATAGAGCTTGAAATCTTAAGGTTCTGAGTTCAAGCCCCACTCCCACAGTCTGCCCCTCTGGATACCTAAGCAAGACCCTTAACCTCACACTGCTCCCCGGGCGCCGCACAATGGCAGCCCACTGCTCCCTAAGGGGATGGGCTAAATGCAGAAAGTTCATTTCGTTGCTCTGCACTTGAGACAGTGTAATTTTGTCCAGGGTGTTATTCAGCATTTGCATTGTCCTTTCTCAAAAACTTCTCCATCACTGTCACTTCCTCGTCTTCCTAGGATCCCAAACTATCACTGTCATTCTGTTGTCTTTAAAGGCATTTATCTCTCTCTGCTGCCACCCACTGAAAAAGAAGAATATTACATTATCTGCCTCACTTAATCGCAGCACAGACACCTGACAATGGTTATTTAGGTGATATTAGAAAATTACCAACGGCACAAATGACAATCTCTCACGGCACACTGGTAGAAAAACACTGCCCTAAGGATCGTTATGTTGGCATACGTGGGTAGATGTATGGTGATATGCTCTGTCAAGATTTATCATAGTGTATCTCAGGTAGATGTAAGATCAGGTTTTGAGGGGAGCTCCTTCGTCAAGTAGAGGTGTTCAGTTATGTTGGGGTATTTTTCATTTATGTGGGGGGGAATGGAGCGGGAGATTGATAGATGGATCAGTACGGTTGCTGCTATAATGCAGACGCTGCACCGGTCTGTTGTGGTGAAGAGAAAGCTGAGCGAAAAGGAGAAGCTCTCAATTGGTGGTAAGGTAGACTGCTTCCTGATGCCATGCTTCTGTACTATGGTTAGATTTATGTCTGAAGAGTTATTTTAATTTAACCAACTGGCTTCTTCTGACTAGAACTAATATTGTGGCCAATCTAGAACCTTGGCTCCACGTGGGAGCAGGGCTGATCCCAAAAAGCTCCTCCAATCTCAAAAACTTTGATGGGGATCATCACACAAGAGGTTTGGTTGCTCTACGACTGTTAAAGGTTTATTTTCAATGGGTAGTAAAAGGTATAAATTAATGTGATAAACCATTTATCAGTAAATAAGTCAGATTATTTTCAACCCAATATCTTTCCACATTGTTTTATTGGTTGTAGAGCAACCAATAAAACCGTCTCACTCTGGATTAGAAACCTGCCTGGATTATGAACCATTCTGTGCTCTGGGTGTCTACATTCATCTGCCGCTTCCTGTTGGCTGCTAGTGATCATTGCTTAAATCACAGAAACGCTTTAAAGAGGTATTTACTATAACCTGTTTGAATTTAGTCTGAACGAAGTCCGGCTCTGTTGATCTACCTGGACAATGCAAACGCTCCAAACCGTTAGTGGTTGACATGTTCTAGTGGGCAACATTCCATTTGAACGAACGGGGATGCCTTTGTTAACCTTCAGGAATCACTTTCTGCAGGACTCTAAAGTCTGGGTTCAGATCCTGCAGAGTTCCTGCTAGAATGAGGTTGACTTTGACTCTTGGTTTTTATTAAGCTGGAAACATTGCTGACCTTATTTCTCTAATGTTTGCCCAAACTATGGCATAATGCATTAATAATAAGTTAGTTTACTGCTTGGTGAGAAACTCCTGATGCCTGACAGATCTAAGCTGGCACAATACTGCGTAGAGAAGTGGAACGGTGCGTCTCCCAATACCGACGGTTATGCAGCAAGTGAATAGAGAAGGAAGAGAGACGAGTAAATGCTGATGAAATGTGAAGCCATCCTCATCAAGTAAAGATGGAAACGTCAGTGGGACTAAAACAAGCAGCTTATGAAGGGGTTTGTTTTTTGTCTAACCAAATATTTCCACTGAATCAAACTTTAAGATGCCAGAAGCGAGGAGCTTTAATCACACGCCACATTTCTACCCTCAGACACAGAACATCAGAGAACAAACCTGGGATTTCTAATAGAAGCTGCTTATGAATCATAAGGGCAAAAATTAACGGAAACATTTTATCAAACAGGGGGGTCAATAAAAAGCAAGAGAAGAAGCCTGTTTAAATGGGTTCTCGTCATGAAAGAGGGAGGAAGTAGAAGGAAGCAGCAGGAAAGGATGCAGTAATGTGTCTGTGCTCTGGATATCAGGGAAATGAGGGATGTCTCGTCACGTCGCGGTCCGCATTCAGTGTCTGAATGAAGCAGACGTCTGAGAGGAGCCTAGGTGCAAGTTTAATCCAGCAAGAAGAAACCACTTCAAAGTCTCTGAACATTTTCCATCATTGGAAGCGTCTCTATTCTGATGAATGTAAGAGCAGGATAGAGCAAGATCACCAGCAGCAAAATACGACATGACTGACTTCTTCTATTCTCTCCCAACATTTTTCATTTAATGTTTTTTTAATCAAAAACCTGGTCGACACGACTGATAAGGAATAAGGTAGTTTGGTTTATAGACAATTTCCTGATTCCAATATTTTCTCAAACACCTGAACTGACCGTTTGTTATTTTCTTTCTTTTTTCTGTCTTAATGTTGGCAGTGGGCTTTAGGCTGCCCTGCAAGGCTTTAAACCTGGGTTTAAATGGAGACTAAGCCATTCTCAAGCACACATCAAGGAGCTCATTTTGAGCCTGG
>NW_015150890.1:593960-598524 GCF_000732505.1 Cyprinodon variegatus
ATTTCTGCTTGTTTTGCTCCTACGAATTTAATGATAATATCGTGCATGCTCTAGGATAGATAAGTCAGACAGATAAGTCGGAGCGCAGCAGTAAGGGAGGAACAGTGGAGGCTGTAGGCTGTGCTTAGCAGGAGGTCTGGAGCGCTGCAGGGCGGAGCAGAGATGAAGGATTCAGGGTAACAGTTAGACACTGTTGTCAAACAACATGCAGTAATTTATAAATGTTTTAAATCAGGTTGGGTCCGGATTAGCCAGCAGGTTGGTCTGGATCCGGCTAGACGTCCGGATCCAGACGTCAAACGAGTAACGTTTGTTTTAAAAATGTAAGGAACAGAAAGTACAGATACTTGTGTGATAATATAATGAGTAGAAGTCAGAAGTAGGAAGAAAAATAAGTAATGGAATAAAGTATAGATACCTAAAAACTGTACTTAAATACAGTAGCAAAGTATATGTACTTCGTTACTTGACACGTCTGTTACAGACTATAATTAAAAATGTCTCCGGACCTTTATTGGTTGTTGATTTTCTTTATTCGGACACCCTGATTTTTAATTGGTGACCCCTGATCTAAATACACAAACCCTGACCACATCTGGATCTACCTGGACTCCAGGAAGGACTTTTGATCCTGCTCCTTGTTCAGAAACAGTATTCCTGTTCCAGTCTGAAGGGCTGCCCCAGTCCTCTGCCCTCCAGCAGTCCACCTGATGACTCTTTAACGTCCTCCTATCATGAAGCCACCGTCCAACAGTCCCAGCGTCCGTCTGGGTCTGGAGCTGCTGAGCTAGTTGGACTGTGGAAAAGCAGTTTTCTTGGATTGTGATATTTTCTTAGAAGTAGCTGAATCATTTCCTGAGTAAATCTGACACCAGAGGTCGAGGCAATTAGAGCATCACTGGTTTTTCTTTATAAAATATTCTGCTTTTAATCTACTGTGAAAACAAGGCATTGATTTTTATGTAAAAGTGAAAATGTGCTTTTAATTGAGAGCACAGTTGGTTCAGAAACAACAGCTGCACATTATTTTTAGGAGAAAACATTCCCGCCGTTTACTCCGCATTGTACATCTGCCGTGTTAGATGGAGCAGGATGTCATGTCATTTTCTCTCCCAGCAGTTTTTTGGCAGAAGTAGTCCTGCCTGCTTAAAACCATCTTCCTGGCGCGCTCCAAGTGGTGTCAGGACGGAGGGTCAGAGCGTGCAGCCGGCTGCCACACGCCGCTGCCCTGTAATTTAGCCTCCTCTGCCTCCCCTCCCCGCAGAGCTCCCATCCGTTCGTTTCCTGCAAGATGAAATGACTCTTCCAATCTCCCCCGTCTGCAGCAGAACTCTGGGGAGGAGGGGGTGGGGAGATGAAGTGGCGGCAGCAATTATGGAGGGGCCCCTCCCCACCACCACCACATCACACAGTCCTACAAAGCTACAAGAGCCTGAACACATTTCCCCTGCTTCACAGAAAGCCTCTTTGGCTCCATTCTGCATCACCTCACCAGGTGTTAACATGCAGCCTGCTCTACATGTCGCTATGCTGAGGGACAGGAGCCATTCCACCCCGGCAGTCAGGAGCCGTGGCGTAGGGGCCCACATTCAGGGAGAAGAAACGCAGAGCTTTGGTCAATGGGAGGAAGTTCTCTGATCCAGTCACACACAATCAAAATTCTCCTGTTTATGTTCTTTCCTTCCTACCTCTATGTACATCATGGCCCAATTTTAAGACGCTGATAACCTCAGTGAAGAAAAAAGTCAAACCAACTGGGTCTCAGGTGGAAACAGAGGCGTGCGCAGACATTTCTGGGGGCGGGTGCTCAGGTTGGAAAAATGGCACCTTATAGCCGCAAAAGACAAACACCGTCTGACGTTTAACAATCTACTGCAGTCTATAGGTAAAAGCTGCAATAACATCTGGATTTGAGCAAGTATATACCACAATTTGCAGATTAACTAAGAATTAAACTTAAAATAGGAAAAAAAAAACAAATACTCTATTATCTCTTAATATGTAATAATCTTATTTTAAGGTTAAAACTTTCATTTCACTGACAGATCATCTTATTTTCCTGCTCAGATTAGAGAGAAATACAGTTATTTTCAGAAATGTTCACATATTTCCAGCATATTTTCAACAAAGACACATTTTCAGGTCTTTATTTGCGGTCCAAGATGTTCTTCAGTCGAACCCGTCTGACAGCATGAAGCAGAGCAAGAGTTGGGAGGAATCAACACATCTGGTTTTAGATTAGAAAGCAAGAGAAGCTTCCTGATGAACTATCAGACACATTGACAGTGCTGTTATAGCGACTCCAGGCTGACGCGCTACGAGCTCTGTCTCCTGTATTGAGTTTGACCCCCATCTCACCGGCCTCCAGCTGAGGGGGGAGCCAATATTCTCTTATTACTGAAGCTGTGTTTGATGCAAAATAGCCCATTATGCATCCAGGACAGAGCCATTGGCTCAGGCAAATTGGAAAAGGAAAGTAATTACAGCATGAATGTACACAGCTAGGCTATTTGTCTGGATTGAAAATTGATCTAATAAAGCAAAACAACACAGCAGAGATGTTCTGGTTTTAATGGGAGAGGCAGCAGAGAACAACAGTGACCACATGGGAGGAGGAAAAGTTTCAGCCAGAGAGGCGAGAAGAAAACCCCAACCCTGGAATAGCGGCGAACATCACGCCACAGAACAGCAACCATCTCCTCCATGTCTGCTGAAACACGTACAGTCAAGTGAAAAAACATTTTACTGCTGATAGCTTGTGCTTGATGCAAAGCAGCAAATGATAAAAAAAAAACATTTAAAAACATAATCATTATGAGGAAAACAAATAAAAACATGTTTACCATGTCAATGGTATTGGCATTTCTTTCCTGCAAATCAGTATCAAAACCCAATTCGGCTCACCTGTTGCAAATCACAAATAAAGATCACTTGTGATGAACTGCCTCCACACATGTGACATGAATTAACCAATAAATGATCATGTTGGTGCTTTAAAAGGCACCTGTTAGACCATCTTCACACGTGACAATGGTAAAGACAAAGCAGCTGTCTGAGGACACCAGAAATGCTATTATTTGTAAACCAAGAACTCCAAAGGGTATAAAGCCGTCTTCAGAGACCTTGGTATCCCTGTTTCAATGGTACGTCATGTTATTAAGAAGTTTTCCAGGCATGGAACTGTCAAAAACCTCTCTGGACGTGGGGGGAAGAGAAATATTGATGACAGAAGTCTTCAACGGTTGGGTCGAATGGTGGAAATAAACATGTCAAACATCTAAAGACCTACAGACCAACCTGGAGCAGCCTGGTGTGATTGTTTCAGAACGTACCATACGCCGCACACTAAAAAAAAGTGGGGTTTTACGGGCGGAAGCCGAGGAAAACCCCATTGCTAAAGAAAAGACATAAAAAAGAACGACTGGTCTTCGCAGGAGAGAACCTGGACAAACCTCAAGCCTTCTGGGACAACATTTTATGGACAGATAACCAAAATGGGTATGTTTACAGATGGCACAATGAAGCCTTTAAAGAAAAGAACACCATACCAACAACCAAGCATGGTGGAGGATCCATAATGCTGTGGGGCTGCTTTGCGGCATCTGCTACAGGAGACCTTGACCATATCATAGGCATCATGAAATCAGAAGATTATCAAGAAATTCTAGAGTGAAATGTCTTGCCCAGTGTAAGAAAACTTGGTTTGAGGCGAAGATCCTGGGTCTTCCAGCAAGATAATGACCCAAAGCACAGCTCCAAAAGCACGCAGGCGTGGTGGAAAGGGAAAAATGGACCGTTTTAAAATGGCCAGCAAGGAGTCCTGATCTCAGTCCAATTGGAAATCTTTGGGTTGTGCAACCAACTATTACAGAGGGGTGTCAATATTGGTGCACATGCTGGTTTTCTGTTTTGTCCTTTGGAATTAAAATATTTGTGTTGAAATGGTAACTGTCTTTGTTAAATTACTTTAGACGTTAAATTGAAAGATGTTCCTGATATAACTTTTGAATATTTCCATTTATTTCTGAAGATATTCACTCAGCTATGCAAAACATTAAGGGGTGCCAATAATGGTGAGATTAGAGAACAGGAAAGGATTAAATGCTACCATGGATTAGAGGATAACCTGGGTGTGAAACAAGTTTCCTCATATTCACAGAACACAGCTGGTCAATGACTGCATGCAAACTGCTAGGCCTCCTTAGATGGGAAACGTTTGAACAGTTTTATTAAAAAACTGAAATCTACTCCTGATGTCTATGTTTTGTTTTTTCAGAATTGTGCTACTTCAGGTGGCTGCATGGTGGAGTAGCTCTGCTAGCTTGACTTTGATATTCTTTAGGAAACTTTAGTTTCTCTGTGTGAGGATCAGTCTTTCTTTTTTTCGATGTTTTTTTTTGTGTGGATGCTGGACTATGATGCGTAACCACGGCAACCATAGCAAGTAGATTTTTTACCCCTAGGAGAAGGTCTTTGAATTAAATTTTGAATTGAATTGAATAATTGGACTGTATATGACAAGAAAACTCATTTAAAGAACTTTGAGCTGACAAGTTTTTCACAT
>NW_015150890.1:599334-600544 GCF_000732505.1 Cyprinodon variegatus
CATCCATCCATCCATCCATCCATCCATCCATCCATCCATCCATCCATCCATCCATCCAGTGTGACCAGGTTCCCCTAAGATGCAGCTGTTCTAACGTTTTTTTCTCCTTAGTATCAAACACCATGAAGTCTCAGCGTCACGACTGAAGTTAAAGGATTTCATTTCTGCAGACAGCAAATGCAAACATCACATTCTGAGGAGCTATTGAGGATCAGTTTTTGTTGCTGTTACGCTCTGCTACACGTCCATCTATTGACATTTCCAGACATACTTGGAGTTCTTTAGTCTCAGTGAGAATGTGTCAGAGCTAAAAGTGTTTGGCCGGGCGCTGCATTAGTGATGCCACTGGGATGTTAACAGATGATACTGTATAATGACAGCTAGGTGTTTGGATTATAATGATGTTTTAAACAGATGTACGTGTGAAGAGAGAGAGAACACTCTGTTCTCTCAGGCTGATCTTTACATTAAACACCAGCTAAATTTAGTCTGCTCTTTGAAAAGGAATGTTGGGAGTCTGACGACATCAGCATGATGTCTGTATGGCTTTATAGGCCGGCAGCAGGTCCTTCATTTCACATAAAGGAGGAGACAATCCTGCAGAGTCAATGTCTGGATGCAGTCAGCTGCTTTTCCTTAAAACCTTTAATTTGACTGGATGATCTAATTGATCTGTTTCTGGAAAGTGACCAGAAGGAGGTAACAGAACAGTGAAATAAGTTTGTTATGAACAAACATCTGGATAACCTAAACCAACAGGTAATAAAATGCTCATCTGGGAAACATTGATCAGTTCTTCCGGGTCCAACTCCTGACTCAGCATGGTGGCTTGAGTCTGAGTGAAGTGGCTCAATGGTGTCTCCCAGATACTTAGAGATTGAACAAACTGAACTCATCTCACCTGCTGCATTGTACGTTTTCGAAAGCTTTCAAAAACCTCCAATGCAGCAATAGAGTTGATTCCTTCCCGTTCATCATTCCAGTCCCAACCCCTTTACAGGAAAACAGAAGACCTCGTCTATTCATCCAGGCCAGCAATTCCCTCTAACGACCCCCTTTCAGAGACATAGACAGGTATGAGGCATTGCAGGCTAACAAAGAAGCCAAACGACCCCCATTCAAAAGGGGGGGACCCGTTCATCCGTTTCTATTTGCATGTTTTCTAAACTAAAACCAGGCTTTGTTGGGCTGCTGGATAAAACCTGGAACT
>NW_015150890.1:600937-603692 GCF_000732505.1 Cyprinodon variegatus
ATATTAGCTGCAACATATAAATCAAGATGCTATGATCGAAAAAATGTGATTGACAGATGACCGTTGATATATGATTGGCCGAATTTAGTTGTTCAGGCTGACGTAGAACTAACTGGCCTGCAGAAGATAACGAAAAGAAGAAAAAAAAAACACAGATTATAGGACAGGATTTTTTTTAAAATAGAAATGTTCTAAATTTTGGGACAATGTATTTTGATAAAGAGTAAATTTATTTCATGTTTAAGAATGATTTGACATGTAAATATGACTTCCCTACGACTTTAAGCCCAAATACTGCAGAATTTAAAAATACTGAAATAAAATGTAGTCCTTAAAGATAAATATATTATGTTTAAATCATTTCAGATGAACTAATGATGATTCAGGGGTTCAGTATAACACGAAACAAAAGTGATTTCTTAGAGGGCTTTAAGGTCTGATTGTTGGATACGTTTCTCTTTGAGGCACTGATGGAGAGTTATCCTGCAGAATAAACACAGCTCTGCTTATAAATGCAGACTTTTTTTTATTTTATACCACAGTTCCAAAGACAAGTCTCCTACAAGCTGGCAGAGGTTCTTTACTATGAGCTGTTTTAGCCTTTCGGGCATGCCATATATAGCGGATGGTTGCCACGGTGATTCTACAGCAGATCTCAGGACAGTTTCATGACTTTTCTGAATCCACCATCAAAGTAGTGGTGTTATAGTAACCTGTGGTACTGTGTGTGTGTGTGTGTGTGTGTGTGTGTGTGTGTGTGTGTGTGTTGGTAGCTGTGCATATTTATGGAAATAAGTGTTTCTGTGGGCAGAAGGTTTAGATATTGATTTTGACTCCATGTTCAATCTGAAAAAGAAGCCATATTTGATCATATCTGACCGTATGGTTTGCAGCGCTTGAGGAGAATTGCAGGAATTTAAATCCTTTCCAGTAACTTTTTCTGAGGCTAGAAAATGATTTTAGATTATAACAAATCAATAGATATTTGTTTTATTAGTGTTTAACAGTAGAATCTCGAACCGTAGATTCATGAAAGGTCAGAGGGATTTTTTCCTTCTGTTTTTCCACTTGTTGCTTTGCTCTTGCTGCAGCTTCATGCCTCATCTCTGCAGATCTATATTAGATAGACATTTAGATTCACACATTCATCACATTGATGCGTATCTTTGCATTACGGGATCTCTTTTTAATCGATAATAGGTCTCATATGAAATCCGGGGCTTCATCAGATTTATTAAAAGATTTAGATGTGACATTGATATATCATGGCGGAAAGGTTTAATCTAGAAAAGAGCTTGGAACATGTTCTTGTTTTGATCTCAGTCTCTCCAATCTCATGAACGGAGGCTGTTGGTATCAGAGGTTGTTTGAATTGCAACAGTTAGCAAGGTGGCTGCAACGTTGAGAAGAGGACAGCGGCATGCAGCAGGGAAATGATCTTTGGTAGCAGGAAGGAGAAACTGGAAATTTGGCCATTTTGGTGTTAAACACATTGATTTATGTTCTTAAGAAAAATCCCAGAGGAATGAAATTAGATGGCAGGAAAGTTTATTTATACAGCACAATCAGTACAAAGATGATTCAAAGTGTTTTACATCAATAAAACGATAAAATAGAACTATCTTTTCACTAATTAATAATCTGTCAATTATTTTTCCGATTAATAATCGGATAGTTAAAGGTACTTTAAAGGAGAATTTTAATACAATAAAACCAGGTGAAACTCAAAACTGAGCAGATTGATGAACATTTTTTTTAACTCTTAAATGCAAAATGTTTACATATATTTTTTAAATAGTTTCTGCAGTAAGTGGGTCACTCTGTCAGCTACAGACATGTTTTACAGTCTCTATAGATAAATCAAAATGTTGTATATTGGATTCATTCTATGCTCTGCAATAATAATGAAAGTCTGGGTTCCGGTGGACAGATTACTGACGGGATCCTTCTATCAACAATAAAAAAGGAAAAATGCTGCAAAGACCAACAGGGAAACTAGGTGTTTGTTTTTTCTGTGTTTTTCTGTCTGCTTCATATGAACTGTGAGAATTTCTGTGACATAGTTTATTCTTCTGTTCGACCTTGATCTTTGTACACTTCAACTCAACAAATCCTTGAAATGGAAAATAAAGGAGTGCTGGTGAAAAATGCACAGAGTGTTTCAGTCCCAGCCGCAGGGAAGCTCCTCCGGCTGCAGTTTGAATAAACCCAGAGGCGCCCTCAGGAGCTTTCTCTTTTTACACAGATCAAGACTCCCAGCCTCCCGGCACTTTGCTTCACGACACCGCTACCCGTCTGGAGAGCAGCAGCTCAGACTTCAGTGAAAAGTGGCTCTGCTCCTCCCTCACCGTCCTCTTTGGCGGCTGACAGGGTTAAGCCTCACTACCTCAGGGGGAAAACATGAGCTGCTGAGGTCAGGGAAAGGGCCATGAAATATTCCACACGGCTGAGAGGGACTGAGAGATCCCTGAGCCCACAGGGACACTGATCAATGTCGCAGGGAGGGATGGAGAACTGGGTTAACCTGCTTTGACAGCTGCCATCAGCAGTACAGCGCTGAGGAGAGCAGAGAAACTGAGACCGCGTCACAGGAGATCCTTTAAACGCTCCTCTGATAGAGCAGAAATCCACAGATCCTGGAAGCAGACCTGCTCCAGTTCTACACCTCGATTTCTGCATACCCATATAGAAACATGGTACAGGATTTAAAAGCAGGGGTGGATGTAGGAAATGTGGGGCCCTAGGCAAAGACAGG
>NW_015150890.1:605326-607435 GCF_000732505.1 Cyprinodon variegatus
AGGCTATAAGTGATTTACTTTTGTGTGTTTTTGTCAGGCAGAAATTTATTTATACCCCCTGAGGGTGTAAGAGGTTAGGGAGAAATTTGTTGCTGAAACTATTTCCATCCACCTACTGAGCAAACATCGGCCGAACAGACGACATGATTTACATCCAAACGACATCTGAAAAGTGAAAGACGAAAAAGCTGTAATTTTCAGGTCGTTGAAAAGAGTTTTAAACGTCTTTGTAACGTCTATTATTGGACTAAAATGGGACAAAATCAGACCAAAACTTAGCCTAAAACCCGTCTGAATAACATCTGGAAGGGTTTTCTGTTTCAGGCTCCAAAGACCATTTTGTGTCAGAAATGTGAGTTTTAAAGGACTGCATCTGTCCTCGATTCTTTTAGGGTTTCTGTCTGTGAAACTTAATATTTGTCCTTCAGATTCTGATCAGGATGAAAGAATTTGATAAATGTTTCAGTCCAGTCTGTGTGGAAGAGACAAAGGTGCATCTCCTGATCCGTTTATCTAACCCTGACTCCCCTCTGAGTCACGGCCTCCTGCCTTTCCTCGCCGCCTCTCTTCAGCCGCCTCTCTGACAGCAGCTCTTTCCTTCCTCGCTGTCAGACACGGCTTTATCCAAACCAATACAAAGACATCGCCTGGCTGCAGACGGAGCAGAGCTGCGTCAAACTAACACCCTCTGCAGATCCTTCCTCCCTGGTGGGGTGAGAATCGGTGAAAATGGTTTCTGTCACAACTAAACCTCCTGAAGCTGGATGTATGACAAAAAACAAGGCGGCGTGCGCCGGAGGGACGGCACATTCACAGCATGTCTCTGTGAGACGATGAAGGCTGATGGCCCTCATGCTGGCTCTCATCATCATCCTCATCTGTCCCTACCTTTGTCTCCCAGCCTTCCTAACATGAGCGGATGTCCAGATTCTTGCCTTACTCCCTCACCCAGGGCTCAGGTTTCCCCCATCCTCCCCCCTGTCCCCTCTGACCAACAGGGAGGGCAGATTGAGTCCCAGGCAGGGGAGGGGGGGGGGGATTCATTGTCCCCTTTCTCTCTCACCGTCTGTCTTTATTTACGACACCTCCAGCCTGACCAGGAAGACGCCACGACCCCCGGGTCCCTCCAAAGCTGGCCCTGTTTTATGGGTCTCTGATGGGTCTCCAGACAAAAGCGCTCTGCTGGGGGGGGGTCTGGGTGAATGAGAGCCGCTGAGTTGCCGGAGCACGAGGGGTGAATGATTGCTGTGAGGAGGAGTAAACCGGAGAGCGGGCGGTTTAACGCTCTAAGCCTGACAGAGAGCGCAGGCGAGATGTTCGGCCCTCAGGGAAGAAGGTCACATGATCGATCTGGTTGTTGAAGCAGACAAAATAAAGGGACATGTAAACCCTACAGCTTCCCTTTGCAGGCCGGTAAAGCCCCACTGATGGACGAGTTTCTCTGTTTTGGCAGAAAGAGTCATAGTTGAACCGTTCTGGCCTGATCTGGTCGGCTGTAGCTGACTCAGCATTTCTCCAGGAGCGCCAGGGACACCTGCTCCATGCTGGCTGCTCCTGCCTCCACAGCCTGAAGCTCCTTCCAGAAGTCTGACTGGTGATCCAATGCTAACACCAACATCTATCCCTCCTCCTGCTGTTAATCCAGATGGAAAAAGGTTTTTATTGAGGAATTATTAAAGTTTGGTATCTAATGTTTATTTCATCTGTTCATGTTGAGGCTAAATGTTCACCATTGGCTCAGAGCATCAACTGGTCTGGTGAACTGGTTGCTTCAGCTTTGGGTCGAAGTGTTTCTCTGGGTTTGGTCTTTGTGTGCAGACATTTCTTTATTTTGTATTTTAGTTCCAATGGCCTTAGTGACATCAGTCCTGTGACGGACGGCTGACTCGTCCAACGCCTGCTTGGTTTCTTGGACCACTGCCCAATTAGTAATGTTTCTTTAATAATAATAATTCATCACCAGAGAAACTTCTAGAGGAAAATCTGAGGTCCATATTTTGATTAGGAGACGTCTGGACCTGCAGGATGGGTTTCTGATAAAAAGGAAGGAGTCTATGACAGCTGGATCTCAGGGCCTCCTCTGAACCAGAGAAATAAACCAGTGAGATA
>NW_015150890.1:608731-611270 GCF_000732505.1 Cyprinodon variegatus
TCAGAAGGTTAAAGTCTGAATATGAGCAGACTTTTCCTTTAAGAATGTTGAGAAATAGAAATGCTTTGAAATACCGAATGGCAGAGATAAGAAATGAAAGTGGCCTCATTCTGATGCACAGCCTGTAAACTTTCTCCTGATAAAAACGTTATTTATTCAGCTTATGTCAAAAATGTTTTATTTATCCTGAAGAACGATCAGCGATAGAAAGGATTACATATCGATGATGGAAAAGTTTACTTAGACTTTAAAACTTGAGTCTTACATAAGTCTGAATCAATGTAAAGTTTTATGACTTTTTCAAATCAATAAACCTCCTGAGTTCATCGATTTATGTTTGTGTTTGTTTGTGTGTTTTATTAACTACATGTTTTTAGACTTATTTCATGTTTGTTCTTTTTCTTCTTTCAGTTTCTAATATTATAATAAATAAAGCGTCTCTGATCATTCTCAGTCCGTTTATTCCCTTTGCTGAATAAAAAATAACGTTATGTTTTCCATGAGGTAAGATGTTTTTACCAAATGGAAATAAATAAAAGTAACATTAATAATCAGACAAATGTATAAATGTTTTCTCCGTAGGGCTGCAGCTCAAACTCATGATGAGGCATAGAGGCAGACATGTTCAGTAAAACATTATTTTAAAGTTTATTTCACTGAGGGAAACACGTCCTATAGAGCAACTAGAAAAGAGCTCAGAGCAGCAAATTTTCCACACTGCAAAACCGATCTAGAAATAAGTCACCATGTCTTAAATTACACTCAAAAAAATAATGCAACTGTTTTTCTTATTCACTTAATCATATTTAGTTACTTTGCAGAATTGTTTCATGTTAGCAGCGTAGGAAAAAGTAACTAAATATGATTTAGTAAATGCTGAAAGCAGTTGCATAAATGTTTTCAGTGTTAGGGTTAATCAGGGTTAATTTGGTAAATAACATAATTTGCAAATGGAGTGAATATTTTTATTCCTAGAGTTCATGTGGTAGTGGTGGCCTAGTGGTTAGAGCATAGGGCTTGGAATCCTGAGGTTGTGAGTTTGAAAACCACTCCTACAGCCTGGGTCCCTGAATAAGACCCTTAACCACACACTGCTCTCTGGGCGCTGCACAATGGCAGCCCATTCCTCCCCAAGGGGAGGGGTTAAATGCAGAGTGATCCTCCCCAATGTAAGATCAATAAAGTTCAATTTATTTATATTTAATTTAAATTTTAAGATAAGATAATTAAACGATATGCACTTGAAATAAGACAATGCAATTGTTTTTTCTTATTTTAAATGTAAATTGTTTTGTCCCATTGGCAAAGTGTCTCACTTACCTCCTCCATTCAAGAAAAAAATGACTTGTTTAGATTTATATTTTGCAAAAACCATGTAGAACCTCAATTTTAGTAGGTAAATAAAACAATCTCCCAATGGAATGATTATTTTTACTCCTAAAATAAGATATTTTCATAATATGCACTTGAAATAAGAAAAAGCAATTGTTTTTTTTTTTCCTAATTTTAAATGTAAATAATCTTTTTCCATTGGCAAAGTGTTTCACTTACCTTCTCAATTAAAGAAAAAATGCACTTAATTTCAGAAAAAAGGCTTATTGAGAAATATATGTTTGCAGTGTTTTGGTGACTTAAAGCTAAAACTGACACATGATCTGGACGTTGTTCTTTGTTCATTTTGTTTAAATCCATCCATCCATCTTCATCCGCTTTATCCGGGGTTGGGTTGCAGAGGCAGCAGTCTAAGCAAGGATACCCAGACTTCAGGGGCTCAGGGATCCGTTCCTGAGAATCCATTCATACATTTCAACTTATCCTTTACCCAAACACACACTCTCCTACGAACCTAACCTCCTCAGCCGGAGGTAATTACACACAAACAAACACCAGAAGTAGAGCAACTGGTTGATGAGCGCCGATGGCGGGAGAAGAGGCCTCTGATTCGCCGCTCTCCTGCTGCGGTCGCAGTGACTGCCATGGATGAATGTACCTGGGAATTGGGATTGTTGTGTCAGCCGCACCTCATGTGTTTAACATTCTCATTTCATGCTGGAACAGAAGGGAGCAGAAATGGCGAGCTGAACAACAAACGAGTCATGAAAGCGTCAGCGGGATGCAGGCCAAGCTGTGTGGGTGCAGAGAGACGCAAATATCTCTCCAGGGTCCTTCAGCTCCTTCTGAAACCACAGCCATCCTCAGAGTTCCTGTTTTCTCTTGAAGAACATGAACATGAAGCCGACGGTGGTGTGGACGGTGAAGAGATGACCCTCTGCAGATGTTTGAGCACTTTAGCAGACAGTTGATGCTTTAGAGCTTAGCTGATCAGAGTGCTGGAGACGTCTGCTTTAGTAGGAAGTGCCACCCAATCAGCTTTGTGTCTGTGGTCAGATGTTTTACAGACAGCTGTGGTCTGATTGGTATCCACAGTTCTCACATGTTACCAATGAGCAACAAGTATTAGACCTTCCAGTGTTTTACTCGTTACTCTTGGCTTCAGTTTAATGCAGAAATCACGGATTAGGGGATCGCCCCGCTTTTC
>NW_015150890.1:613655-615986 GCF_000732505.1 Cyprinodon variegatus
GATCTGGATCCAGATCCACCTGCTGGCTAATCCGGACCCAACCTGATTTAAAACATTTATAAATGACCTCAAACATCACTTCTCCTGTTCTCCTGTTACCCTGAAATCCCACATCCTCCGCCCCGCAGCGCTCCAGACCGCCTGCAGAGCAAAGCCTACAGCCTCCGCTGTTCCTCCCTTATTGCTGCGCTCAGACTTATCCTCAGAGCTCGAGGAGAGCATGCATGATATTATCGTTAAATTCATAGGAGCAAAACATGCAGAAATTAATGCTTAATTTAATATGACATATAAGACATCAGCATCCAGCATAGGTTCAGTTTCTGATTGAGATGAGAAATCTGATTCCTGGTCTGTTGCATCCAATCTTGTTATTACTGATCTGTTGTTACTATATTTTTATTTGAAAAACCGGATCTTCTCGCCGTTCTTTCTCCTGTTCGGTGCGATTGCAATAGAGGCTCTTGACCTGGCCGGACCAGAGCGGAGCCTGAACATTCAGAGGATGTTTGGCTCAACCTGCTGCTGTGAAGCAGGATTCTCCACCATGAACAGAATCAACAATAAATCTGGATCCAGCATCAAAAACAGCTCCTTGATATGTGCTTGAGAATGGCTTAGTCTCCGGTTAAACCCAGGTTTAAAGCCTTGCAGGGCAGCCTAAAGCCCACTGCCAACATTAAGACAGAAAAAAGAAAGAAAAGAACAAACAATCAGTTCAGGGGTTTGAGAAAATATGGGAATCAGGAAATTGTCTATAAACCAAACTATTGTTATTTCACACTTCAAAAATCACTTTAGATTTTAAAACAGAAAAAATGTCTTTATTTATCTATTTTTATTATTGAAAAAATTTAATGTATAACATAGATGCATAAACATCTCATTTTATTTCAGCATTAAATTCTGTTTAAAGTAACAAATCATTAAAAATGTCTCCAGACCTTTACTGGTTGATGATTTTATTTATTCAGACCCGCTGATTTTTAATTAGTTCCCCCGTTATAAGGGTTGGGGAGGATGAACCTGCAGTTACAGGATTTAAAAGCTTTTGTTAGGTTTTTGTATTTAGCTAAAAATAAGCCCAAACACTAATTTCAAAGCCACACATTTATTCAGTGCTTTCCTGTTGCTGAGAATGAAACAGTAACTAAATATAAATATTATAATGTACAGATAGACTGGTTCCTGTAAGTGGCTCTTTGGTCATGACTCAGAAACATCAGCAACATTAATAACAAAGAAAAACAGGAAAAAAAATACTGAGATGTTTTGCTTTTTCAAACTAGCAAAGAACAAACTATTTAAACTGCTGCTTTAGTCCAACTTATTGCATTACAATACTAATTTTCAAGGCTACTTACAATCTGTTGCTTTTTTTGTTGTCTGACGACGTTTTTGGTGTCATCTTTTTTTTTTTGAATGTTGGTGGGGACACGTCCACACCGGTCCTTCAGAAAGTTACGCCACTGCTCAAACGGGTGAGAGCTCCATGCTGCTAACCGTATTTTTCAGGAGCTGTTATAAACTGTAATCTATATTGAAATATCAGAAATGTTTGATCACCTTTATTCAATGAAATTATATTGTGATAAATATTGATTTTGAATTATAGTCCAGTCCTATAATCATCTAAATATTATTGTGTCTCAGTATAACCGCTCCTCGATGGTCTTTGGATAACAGGAATCTTTGGTTGTGTCCTGATCTTCACTGCCTTTTTGCTGCTTCAGTCACTTAAACTACTAACTAAAGTAAAGAGTTAGTAGACTTGCCCTGGGAAAATGACCCGCTGCACTGGGTGCATGTTAGCCTCAGCCATTGCTGATTTTTCAGTTTTAAATTGAGATTTTTTTTTTTAGATTTTACTGCAGTTATTTTATTATTTTCTGTATTGATCTTTTTTATGTCACTTGCTTTTCTTCTTGTCTGCCTATAACTCTTTAATTGATCGGTGTGCGTATTGTGTGACTCAGATGGACTTCTTAAAATAAAGCATCTATTATAGATAAGCATGAGATAAAATGTGGATCTAAACGTTTCAGTGTTGACTAGATATCTACATCATTTATATGATTTGACTAATGAAATATAGACCATGATAACTAAGCTTTTGAGAAGTGCTGGATGTTGATTTGGAGGCAGAAAGATCAGTGTAGCTGCCGTCAGGGTCAACTCATTTAAATGTTCTAATATTTAGTTAAAAACAACAGCTGATACATACATATATTAAAATTAAAAGTTCGATCATAAATAAGGAAATACCTTTCGGTAAATTTATGTTGTTTGTGTACGTTGGTTAAAAAGCTCATTAAAATGTAAGGAGGAACC
>NW_015150890.1:616341-620256 GCF_000732505.1 Cyprinodon variegatus
TTGTTTTGAGCTAATTTGGGTTCTGTTTCCCTTCTTAGTTCTGACGGCATTTTTTGGGGCTTTATAAGACGTGTCCACAATAAATGGCTGTTAAAACCAAAAGAACGACGTTGAGCCTTAATTATCTCTAGAGGAGTAACAATCAGTTCAGCTGTGGATGAGACCAACGTGACAGAAAACAAGACGAGCAGAAGGACTGGAAACCGGAGACAGCAAAACCAAAAGAGCAGAAAAAATGCTGAATCAGAAAAACGCCGCTGAGTCATTCCAGGCAGAGAAACTACATCCTGTATTCTGGAATACAAAAGATGAATTACACAGAATAAAGCGTAACGTCGGTATGAACAATGCAGCTATATTAGCCTCCAATTATGAAAATTTAAATAAAAAGATTTAAACCAAGTTGCAGCGGTTCAAAGAGCAGAGAGAGCCCACAGATCCAGCTGTTTTTATCCTGCAGCTTCACTTCCACTCGATTTATGACTGGAACTCGGCTCTCAGCCGCTGGTTCTGACCTAACCTCACATTTTCATCACTTTTACCTGCTTCTGATGGATTGAGGAGAAACACCAGGTTGTTCTAACTGAACCATGTCAGAGGAAGACTTCAGACTTGGGTTAAAACCTGAGGCGTACAGCTCAGTCCTCACCATGAGGACATTGATCAGCAATGATCTCACTGAAGATCAATCTAGAAACATTTAAAAAGTTTGAAATTTTGGTTCTTTGTGGGTGGAAAACCTGATCCTGGGCAGCCAGACTCACCAACATTAGTGAGTTAGAGCGGGAAGGTTCACACGCTCCAGTCTGAAACAGACCAATGACGGTGAGGGAGACTGGAGTTATGATTGTTACCCATAATGCAACAGTGCTTTTCTCTACGCAAAACGCCCAGGACTGCAGCTACAACAGAGCAATGTTATTCTCATTGCATGTTTGCGTCACATCTGTAGTTTTTCTGATTGGTTCTGATCTGTTTCCTCTGACTCTGTTAGTTCTGAACCCAAACTACTCCTGCTCCTCTGCAGACCCGTGGGCAGTTTGCACCGTGGAAGTTCATCCCCGGGGAGAAAAGCCGGATTCTGGAAGTCAGTTGGGTCAACACTGAGTTTAGCTTTTGGTGTTCAGGCTTATTTCCAATATCTGAATTTTTGACATCAGTTATTTAGATTTTCCACACCAGAACGTTTAAAGCTGCGTATTTAGAGTTGATTTGTCTATTTTTGTCTATGAGAGAGACTAAGAAATCCAACAAAATAACTTAAACATAAAATCAAATCTACGTTCTTATTCGAATGCAGAAGGCAGAATAATCTGCTGCTGATGTTTCCAAATCTTTTGCTCACTGCAGACAAGAATAAGTCTACGTTCACACTGCGGGCCTTGACGCTAAATTCCGATTTATTTGTGAAATCAGATTCTTCAGCGTGGTCATTCACATTTCACATGTGTGAACTGCATTCATTCAACTTAACTTTCCAGCATGTTCCATGAAGGACGCAATGAAGCCACAGGTAGCGAGCGTGCTCTGGATGGTCTTGCTGCAGCGCATCTACTGATCTTTCCCAACCACAGCCAATAAATTACCAACACAGTCTTTTCACAATGGTTGAAAATAAAGACTGCTCTCCGCTTTATCGTCAGCGATGGTCGCGGTTTTCCTCCTGCTCAGGACCTCAGACTGGCGTTCATGTCGGATGAATGAGACCTGGCCATTCAGGTCGTATCTGGGTGACTTCAGGCTCCTGTGTGAAGGTAGCCTAAAACTCTTCAGAAGAAACAGCTTAGCTTCCCTGCTGTTGACTGAAGCTCCTTAGTTGCTCCACTGTTCGCACTAAAACCTTAAACATTCATCTTGTATTTTCTCTGTTTCATCAGTTGGTCACTATCTGTCATCACTACATCCTGCAATGCGGCTCCAGATCATATATAATTACATTTTTTAAACCTATAACCACCAAACAGTGACTTCAAACCCTTTTCTTCCTGTATGAGACAGATGGCCACAGGGCATCTGACGACTGAGGTCTCATAGCTACAAACCTCATTTCCTCACTGAGGGACAAAAGGTAAATTATTCAGTAGATTAAAAAGTCTATTTCTGCTTTATTTCTAAGATTTGTGGTTGTGTTGTAGAGCAGGTTGATGGTCTGTGAGACACTGAGCCTGAACTCCAGATCTGCAGCTATTTAGAGACAAATCAGAGGTGATCTGATGCAGAAGCTGAAGCTCAACCAAACATGGAGATCAACCGGATGTTCACCCCACCTAAACATGCTCTGCAGTTCAGACTTCATTAAGGTGGAAGATGCATGAAATCACCAGCAGATCCTTCTTATATTCCTGGGTTTTCTCTTTATGGTGACTAGAGGAGGCTGCAGAAGTAGCTCTGACATCATCAACTCATTCCACAAGCACCACAGAACATTGATCATCATTTTCCAGGGTTTTAACCATCAGGGTAGAAAATGCATACAGCCACATCCCATTCTGGGCCTTTTTGTATTTGCTACATACCTGGAGTTCCTGTCCCAGACAGAGAGGACACTGTCAGCATGCGCTGTCCCTGCTAATGGCCGACACCATTAGCTTTATGAGAGCATCATCAGTTCCTGTCTTTTTGTCATCATTTGAACTGACCCGTAGGATTGTGAAACTCAGCTCGTTAATGCACAGAATCCCGAGTCGGAGAAAAACATCCCAGCTATGAAACAGGCCAATTATCTGCTGGGGTTTCCTTTCTGGGCAGATGAAGCAGCGCTGATCTGCCAGCAGCTCATTAGGAAACGAGTAGCTGAGTCTCTTGAGCTGTCCCCCATCTTGATATCCAAAACAGCAACTGAGTGAGCAAACTGAAAGCATCTCGGATTCATAAAACAATTTCATGTCTCCATCAGGATACAGTGGATGAAGCCACCAATGTTACTGTAGAGGCTGTAAAAACCAGAGGCATCTCGATGTTTAGATGATTTGTTTAATTCTAGTGAACAGAGTGATTTCAGTGGGCTGAAATGACAATGAGCCGCTTTACTGAGCTGACAGCAGCTTGATTCTCTAAACAGGCTGTCATCACAGTTTGTCTGCCTGCAGATAATATCAGAAAAACTTGCAGACAGTTGATACACTGCTTCATGATGACACATACAATTTGCTGGATGAAGGAAGGAAGCAACAGAGTGTGATCGTTATCTGGAGCTACGTTTGTTTGGCTGAGGTGGAGCCTGAATTGTGAAAAAATGTGCTTAAGATGCATCAGCTGCGCTTCTGCAAGGACATCTCACACATTCAGCTTCTTAAATCTAATTCTGAGAGCAGAGAGGTGCCGGTGATGCATGGAGACTGAAATTTCCTCTGTTGTTAGGGAGGAAAGAACAACACCAAAGGAGCGGAAGGGGAGTTAGGGACCGGGATAGTATTGCTGAGGTATAAATAGAAGCTGCTTTACAGAACTGATCAAGCTTTGGTGCAAATTAAAGATGTAAGAAACTTTTAAAGTGTTTGCACTTTAAAAAAAGTCTAGACAGCTCAAATCTGCATGAGAGCAGTTATATGAACTAATGATCCAAACCATCCATTCAATCTGATAAAAACCACTGCGACCCCGATCAAAAAAACACCCCACTCCAGACACACACAGACAAGATTTTATATATATATATATATATATATATATATATATATATATATATATATATATATATATATATATATATATATATATATATATATATTGCGGGTAGTGCTTTTCCATGATGTCCTCTTGTGTTTCCTCTGCCACATGAGTCATCAGTGTCTGAATGAACCCACAGATGGCTGCACACTAATACAGCTATACAGGTTTAATGGGCGTCTGAACATTGGGTGATAAATCCGGTTGAAACAGTGGATATAACCTACCTTTCTGTGAAACTGAAAC
>NW_015150890.1:621392-628311 GCF_000732505.1 Cyprinodon variegatus
TGACTAAAATAAAACATACCGTAAATCCTCTAATATTGGCCTGTATTCCATTAGCGGCCGGGTCTCTAACAATGGCCGGTCTCGCTGTCGGCGGAGGTATATAATGGAACCAATGATGTTCCTGGGCTGTCCTCAACAACTTGTGATAGTAACATACAAGTACCACAGGGGGGCAATGTTTGCTATCCAAGCCATTAGCATGGGGAGTCCCATCCTTACACAGAGATCGTAGTCTACGCAATCATTCTGATCTGAAAGACACGTGATCACCGGTAGGTCTGTTGGTAACCAGGCAGTGTTAAAATGACAGAATTTCGTTGGCCTTCATTGTTCTGAATTTCCCTTGAAATATATTATAGTGGTAGCCTACTTCCACTTAGCCTGCCTCAAATAAAATTTCACTGTGATGGCAGAACAGTTTCCATTAATAAAAAAAAAAACTTTGCTTCGCAAGTCAGCTTGGCCAAGATTCCATTCTGTCTTTTTTTTTTTTTCGTATTGCAGAAAAATTGTAGCTGCTGGAATATGTCTGAATAATGTTCCGTATACCGTTATGGTAACTATACTTTTTCAAGGTTCAAAGAGACACAAATTTGTTTTTCATTCATTCAACTGGTAGTCTGCTTTACTCAAACAAAAATAGAGGCCTGCCTCTAATTCTGGCCTCCTTCAATAATGGCCTGGACCAAGATGTACCTGAGTGAAATAAAGGCCCTGTCCTATATTAGAGGACTTACGGTATTTACAGAAGGCACTGGTTCACCTAATGAGTCATGAATTTTCACCTAATTATAGGCGCTGCAGACAGAACACCAAACAGCTTTTCACCACTTCACAATATCACAGTTTCAAACTGACACCTTTTCAAGACGTGATCCTGGCTCTTAGTGGGAAGAACCAAAGGAAGAACAAAGGAAAAAGGTATTTTTGTCATTTTTCTGAATAAAATAAATATTTTCATTAGAACTTAATAACCCAATATAACTAAATATAATAACCAGTGAAATATTTAAATAAGTGATATAAATGGTTAGATCAATGAGAGAGAATCACATTCCTCAAAGATGTTTTTCCTTTAAAGAAACGGCTGATCCATTTCTGTCATCCTGAGCTTCCAATCATTTAGTTTGGTGGAGGTTTATTTAAAGGCTGCACTGCTTCTCTGTGTGGCTTCATGTTAAATCCAGATAAGCTAAGAAGATGTGAGCAAACCTGACCTGCTTTATCTGCAGAAATGGGCCAAATTTCAGGTGAACTGCTGGAAGGACACCAAGGTTTCTGAAAAGGTCAAATCTATTAAATAGTGTAGAAATTGAAGATCTTATTATTCTAGTATTTCCATCTTTGGCCTTAAGTGGAAATTACATTTTTTTTCTTCCATTTGTGAGCCAATCAGGCACTTTAAATCTCTAGTTTTAACTTTAAACTCTGTCCTGCTTTAAACTTCTGCTATCCTTGTTTGCTAATTAACAACGTTTATTCATTTACTTCATTGCTGCTTTATAAACTTTGCCTGCTGTCAAATGCACCTTCTATAACTATAAACTTGCACTACTACACAGTAAAACTTTCAGAGTCAACCTAATTTACACTAAATAGAGTATTTACAAATATACACAGTGTAAATCTGCTCAAGCTCTGCAGTTAATAGTGAAAAACGAACGGCCATGCAGGGCAGCTTTTACTCTGTATGGTGTCGATTACGCTCCAGATTATTTGGGTTTTAGACTAAAATGAATGAAATTAACTTTTACACTCATTTGGAGTGGGACCAAACGTTATCTAAAAACACAGTTCTATTGATCTCTGTGGGTGTTAAAGTAACACTTGGTTTTACAGTGTGTACACTCTAATAATATTCCTGAATTTGACCACATATTCGAACACTGGAAGTATCTAGAAATTTGCGCTCTATGTTAGCTTCACAAGTTCTCATTACATAATTCTACTGTCTTAAAGCATGTTGTCAGTTAAATGTCAAAGTTTGTTTTGTTTTATTAATGCAAACATGGAGTGTTGAAGAAATGCAACTTCAGTGTTCCATGCTCTGTACTGTTATATTTAATTGACTATAAAGTTTACTTGACAAAACTCTGAGAGATGTGGTTTAGATAAAATAAATTAATAAAGCATGATGATACAGTTTATTACTACATTCCTCCAAAACACTGCAAAAACGATCTAGAAATATTTCTTAAATTTAATGTATTAACTCTTAATTTGAGCAGGTAATTAGGATAATTTCACAATGGAATGAATATCTTTACTATTAAAACAAGATAATTAGATAATATGAATTTTAAATAAGACAATGCAATTGTTTTTTTGTTTTTTTTTTAATGTAAATTCTCTTTTTCCACTGGCAAAGTGTCTCACTGACCTCCTATTCCTGAAAACATACACCTATTTTAAGGAAAAAAGACTTATTTGGATTAAATTATTTTGGAGTAAAGCAATTGGTCAGAAAGGGATCTGTCATTTCTCATTACTGATGAGTCGCTTTTACAGTTTCATTAAAATAACACAAAGCAGCTTTATAGGTATAGAGGATTTTTTTTCCTTTTCTGGGTGGATCATCTCAATCATTGGTCCTCCTAACTGTCAATCATTCTGGTGATATGTTAACGTAAAGCCGTCCTACGTGCTCGCACACTTTCAGGCGTAGATCTGTGGTGAACTACGGTTTCAGACAGTCATTGAAGCTCACCTTTCTCACCGCGGTTCTTTGGAAATGGCCGATGGTCGGAAGAGAAAAGTGTCTACGAAGTGTCTGAGAAGAAAAGAAAGGCCTCAGAAGAGGCAGATATATCCCAGCATGCTTTGCACAGAGAGCACTCCTCACAAAGCATTATGGGATTTGCTGTCACAGCGGCCCGCTGCCATCTTTGTTATTCACTACCCGACAGTTTATGGCGACTATTAACAAAGATGGCGCAGGCACCGCGCCGTGGAGGAGGAGTTATGTGACCAATGGAGCAAAAAGCAGTGATCATCTGTCTGAACGCTCAGTTAACTGAGTTCACCATAAAGTTCACTATATATTTCCCGCTGTAGGTGGACACACATATGAACTATGAGAACAGCACTTTTTAAATAGAGCATGCACGAGGAGAAATGGGCTCGACAGGAATGAAAAATCTTTAGTGATTAATATCAAATAATCACATAATTGATGTGATTCGATCCAGCAGCTCCAGAAGCTGAAAGGGTTAATTTCCTGTGTTCCCAGAACTGCTTCCAACATGAATTGGAAACTAATAAAATGTCTAAATGAAATGAAATAGTGCATTCGTTCAGTGCTATTGATTCAGGGTTCGGGTTGCCCGTTATGCAACACAGACATCAGCGCATGCAGGCATCCAGCCAATGAAACGGGCTCATGATTTAATGTCCACCATCCCATAAAAAGGAGGCGCAGAGCTGGAGGAAAGGTGGGATGTGATGCAGGCAGTGGAGCATCTCTCTCACCTTCAACACATCCAGGTAAATTCTGCCCCCCCCCTCACACACACACACACACACACAGAAACCCACAGTCTGCAGTGCGGGCTGCTGAGCCTCGCTGCTCTCAGCCCAATTAAACAAGGCTCATAAATAACATGAACAATGGTGTATTCCCCTCTGGCTCTGCTGTAATCAGCCTAAAGGCACCGGGGCACAGAGGTAGCAGCACACGTTCACACGTACACAAGTGGCTGCGGGTAAATACAGATTATATTTGGCATTATGTTAGCTACCATGGGTGGAGATAATCACTGGATTACATGATAGGAAACATGTTTTAATGTTTTATCAATGGATGCGCTGCCATGTGATCTGAAGTCATCAAGCAGAGAACTGACAGCCTGGCGACACAATGGCCCAATCCTAAACCTGAGCACTAACCCTTCGTTTGCGTGTTCCTGCAGAGAGTCCGCCACATTAAGTGCAATCCCTAACCCTGTAGTGGTTAGGAAATGTTCAGCCATGAAATAGGTAGTCTGCATCGGTCGCAATCTCACTGGAATTTGGCAGCAGGTGTAAAAGCCAGGGGCAGATCTAGGAAATTTGAGGCTCCAGGCAAAGACAGGCAGGGGCCCCTCTGAATGTAGAACACATAGAACAGACCCATTCTCCAGATAGAGAAATGTTAATAGAATAGACATCCATCATCTGTTCTAGGTTGTGTCCCTCTCTTCTTGTCCCTTTTCTTCTTGTTTTCCTCTCTATGTTTTGTACTCAGCTGACTTTTCATGCTGTCTCTAAAGGAATGAAAGATTTTTTCCAAGCACTAAGCTCACTTAGCTGATTGCTCCTTCCTGTGTTTCCAAAAAGGCCAAAGTAAATAACCCAGTCCTTCTTTTCACTGTAGACAAGCCATGATCTGCTTATCTGTTCTCCATTTTTCATTTGGATGAAATAATAGCTGCATGAATCATGACAGCAGACAAGATAGAGGAGAGCAGGAGGCGGGGTTACCAATCTACTCGCTCTGGAGAGCAGAGTTCGCTGCTTTTAGATGTTGTCTCCAAAGTCTCCAGTAGCAGAAAAAAGTCTCTAGATTTGGCGCTAGGAGCTTTTTAGAAATCAAAGTGCTAGAGGGGTCTGAAAAGTGGCTAAATATAGCGACTAAAGCGCTAAGTTAGCAACACTGCTCTTTGCATGGTTTGTTTTCAAATGGTTTGCTGCTGTCTGTTTGGACCTTTCTGAACATGTGCAGCAAATGGACTGATCCAATATGGTGGACACCAAAGGGGGGGGCTGAGACACACTTAATATTATCAGCGTTCTGATGGCGTTTTATAAAAAGGATTTTCATCAAAAAAACATAATTAATACCAAAATGGAAGGTCCTCATTGACATGCTTTTATTTGAACGTGTAAATCTGTGTTAAGAAAGGCGCAAATGTTAATTGTTCTGTAAACCTGCGCCACAGAGCTACAACTACACACGGGACATCACTGTGTTGCCATAGCAACGACAGCCTTCCTTTTCCGAAGAGGGAAGAAGCCGTCCCATTCTCATTTCTAACCCGAGTTGGGATCCAGCCCATATGTGGCAACTGGTGGCTGGCTAATAGAGGGCGCTAGGGCGGCACCCAACTCACCCAATGACTTTGATTTAGACAAAAAACAAACAAATTTAAACTGTTGTTGGATTGGTGACGAATACCAAAAACCCTCCCCCAAAAGCCCCGGGTAAAACTGCCCAAGAACCCCCCTTTAAAGCAAAAGAAAAGAGCATACTATAGAGCAGCTCTCCTGCACCCAGAGCTGATAGCAGCTTTATCTGCACATCACCTCCTACCACAGCACTGAGGTCACAGCCGTCTGTAACAAAGTGCGGCTGATTGACAGGTTTAAACGATTATTTAGCTCCAAGGCTCGGCTAACTGCATGCAGCAAGGTTAAGGCTTTATCCTGCCTCCTTGCCTCCTTTTTCATACGTCAGAATCTGACCCAGCATGGATAAAAACAGCTAGGACTGATTTTAAGCACTTTGCTGAATGTTTTTTTTTTTTTTTTTGGCATTTATGTAAATATACTGGTGTGATACCTTAGTGTACATTTTATTGGTTTTTATGTATAAGTCTATTTTGAAGTTATAGCGCCCCCTGGAGAAAACTCCACCAGCCCTGCAGCAATTCTCAGGTCTCTTTGGAAGATCTGGTGTTTAGTAACGAAGTATACATCCCAGTTCCCTGACTAATTGAGGAGGATAAATTTATTCTACCCCTGGAGTCGCTAATAAGTCATCTGGGACTGCAGCTCTCTGGAGTCAGAGAACATCGGCTACTTTTTGAATCTTTGTTTGTCTGCTGCGCTGTGCAAACCCAGCCTGCAGAGCTGCTTTCAGCTTCCAGGATAAATTGGATTCTGCTTCTGTTTACTGATTGCTGTTATTTTAATTGCTTGTTTCTTCCAGTAACATCACTGAGGATTTTCTGCGAAAACAGACGACAGGAGCTTCACACCAAACACTGCATTCTTTGGAGGAGGAGGTCTGTTGCTGCGGTACCGACTGTTACTGTCAAATCCCAGATGGCCCTCCATGGCCCTCCGTGGCCCTCTGTGGCCCTCTGTGGCCCTCTGTGGCCCTGGCGTCTCTGCTTTCACATCAGAGGCACGTAAATGCATCCCCATCATCCTCTCTGTACTCATTAGGAAAAGGCTCTCTTGTATTTTTTTTTCCATGTCTCTATAATTCGCTGCTCCCTTTAAATTTGCGCCTGACCACAATTAAATTTTAATGTTTTTGCCTCTGCTGTGACCTGGAGGCAGATTCTGTCTCTCCTCAGCTGTAAAACAGGAAATTAGGCAAACTGTAGTGTTAATTATGGATAGAAGGAGGGTGGAAAGCAGAGTTTATGGAAACAAGGAGTTATTTAAAGCAACACATAAAGCTAATGGCATGAAAACTGTAAAACTGTCTCTATTTGTACAATATAGACATTAGCCAAAATGGAATCATCCCATTTTAACTTTATGGCTGCATTATCATTATTATTATCTAGTTGTTTATTGCCATAGTGTTCTCACAATGTCATCAATGCTACATAATGAATGCTGAAAATGCACCAAGCTTGCATTATAGAACCACTGGAGCCTAGTGTGCAGTAAATTAATATGACTGTTTCATAAAACACATTACGTTGCTAAAAGCTTTCAACCCTCCCTGAACTTTTCCTATTTCACCAGTTTTTACACAAATTGAATGTGTTTATTAGGATTTCATATACAAACACACACAAAGGGACTAAAGGTACTTGCAAACCTAATAACATCTGCAAAGCTGATCTAATGAGCAGGTACAGCGAGAACTGCATCAGTGAAATGAGCAAGATAGCAGTGAAAGCCCACCTAACCTTCATTTATATGCTGAACATATGCTGATCATCAGAACATGTAAAACATGGGTGGATGATATCCATATGTAAGT
>NW_015150890.1:629112-635477 GCF_000732505.1 Cyprinodon variegatus
AAAAAGGGGTCCCTATGTCCTCCAGCAGTCTAAGCCTATAGCAGCAGAACTATAGAGATAGCTCAGGATAACCTGAGTATTTTGGATGAGGTTTAATAAGTAGAACCGCAGTTTGGCCGAGGTAGAGCCAAGAAGTACAAAGATCAAACTAAATTGCGGTTGTCAAAGATAATTGAACTTTATTGATCTCACATTGGAGAAATTCACTCTGCATTTTAACCCATCTCCTTGGGGAGCAGTGGGCTGCCATTGTGCGATGCCTGGAGAGCGGTGTGGGGTTAAGGATCTTTCTCAAGGACCCAGAATGAAGGCTGTGGGAAACGAACCAGGTACTGGCAACCTTCTCACAGCACAAGCACACTGCTCTAACTACTAAGCCATCACTGCCCTCTTGTTGTGGTGGGAAGTGGGAATCCAAATGCAATGCCAGGCAGGAGGAGGGGAATATTTTGTTCACATCTAGAGATTTTTAGCTTCAAATCAGCCAGTCCAAAGTCCCATGGAAAGATGTCCACACACAGCTGTGTCTCCCAGAGTAGTTATCCGGTGTATTGTCCAGCAGTGGGGGATTAATTTTAGACCTTTGAATCAAGATCATCAGATCAAGTATAAAAATAGCTGCAACAAGTCAGTCTTTTGAGAAGGGTAATAATCATTATGGAACAGACTGCAGCACTGAGTGAAATGAAAGCGCTGCTTTTCCACAGAGGAGAGGACATTTCTCTGTTAATCAGTGGAACAATGCATTATTATCTAGCCTTTCACTGTGTGCAGATCTAAGCGTCGCTGTTCTGCAGTGTTGGAAATGTAGAATACAGCAGCTACTCTCACCTCATTGCAGTTAGTCGTCTCTGCATCAGGATCGATGAGCATTCATAAAAGAAGAAAATGAAAATCTGCTCTGCTCTTCAGTCGTCATCCAGGGCGTCTGGAGAGATGAAGGTTTCTGGGTGACTTTGCTTCAGAAACGCAGCTGGAATGATCCATATGCCAGGAGCTACTCTGATGTGTTTAACCTCCAAGCTGTCATCTTAGGGTTGAAGGATCCTGACTTTTTTTTTCTAATCATGTGAAACCTGGAGCACCACATCTAGAAGGTAAAACAGGAAACTGTTGCTCTGGTTGGATTGACAACGAGGCAACGGAGGCTGAGAGCCGTTTGATTACAAGTGTCCCCGATTGTTTCACCACTTCAGGGATTTCATTGAAATTACTGTTTTCTCAGCACCTCCAACCTAACAAATACTGCAGAAGAAATTTTTTTTGCACCAGTTATTCCAAAAACAACTTCCAGGTGCAGATCAGCGTCATCCCACCCGCACTGAATCTGTATAACCTGCTACATCCACGGTTCCAGCTGAAGCATCCAAATTCACTCTGAAATAATTCGTTTTTAAAAAGTAGCTGATTCACAGAAGAACATCAGGCTGCAAAGCTTCACATGGGAAACCTGAATATAGCTCATTAGACACGTTTCAATTCAAGGTTAGCTTTCTATTTCTAACAGAAAGACTGACTGGTCTGTAGCCTCAAACATTAGATGTTGAGATTAGATCATTGGATCTAAGGGTGGCGTTAACATGACACCGTGGTTCATGTCACCAGAGTTATTGATTCTTATAGGGAGCATTTAGGGACTTTATCCACTTTAGCTTTTTACTCCAGTAAAAGTGTAAAAGTACCATTTTTTTAACTACTTCAATTATAAAAGTAAAAGTAATGCAGGAAAAAAAGTGAAAGGTATAGAGGAGGATCTTTTATTTCCAGGTGGATCGTCTCAAACATTGGTCCTCCTAACTGTCAATCATTCTGGTGACATGTTTACGTCCTACGTGTTCGCCCCGTTAGCTATCTTTTTCTTTCAGGCGTTGATCTGTGGTGAGCTACGGTTTCAGACAGTCATTGAAGCTCACCTTTCTCACCGCGGTTCTTTGAAAATGGCCGATGGTCGGAAGAGAAAAAGTGTCTACAAAGTGGATGAGAAGAAAAGAAAGGCCTCAGAAGAGGCAGATATATCCCAGAATGCTTTGCAAGGAGAGCTCTCCTCACAAAGCATTATGGGATTTGCTGTCACAGCGGCCTGCTGTCCCCATACGCTGTCGCTACCCGACATTCCCATTAAAGGAAAATTTTTCTATAATTCTGGATGATAACTTCCTTAGACTTAATATTCTTAGTTTTATAACTAATGGTAACAGAGTCGCATTTAACTTTGCATCATCTTGAAAAACGATTTATTTTGGAATGTGGTGAACAACAAGCTGGGGCAGCACCGTATCCAACCATAAAGAAATGAATCGTCTGGATGAAACAAATTATTTTTGTTGTTTTTATGTTTTTTAAAGGACAAGTCCGCTCATATTCAGAATTTGTTACATAATTATTCCATCCTGTTCAATAAATGATCAGTGTTTTTAATTCAGAGTAGTTTTCATGTGAATGTGCTTTACTGGAGGCATCCATGTTTTAGACTCAGTGATTGTGATGAAAATAATTGTTTTCATTTTTTTACTGATTAACGCTAAATTCATTAAATCACTGCAAACAGATTAGTTTTAGGTATAAATAATTGATTGAATATTTTGAATATTGATTGATTTTTCTTTGCTAATGAGTTTTTTCCTTCATATAACAAAGGCAATAATGAAAATGAAATCAAATGAAACAAATAAGTCTTTTTTTAAATACAGCAGTAGAAAGTTTAAAGTTGTCCAAAAAAGTAATTACTCCAGTAAAGTATAGATAGGCAACCTTTCTACTGAAGTAAGATAAGAAAGTGTTTCTGCTTTGTTAGTTGACGCCTCTGAGGGAAAGAGATGTGATTGTTGCAGCAATTTCTGTTCCATCACCGCTGAGTTTAGAAAAGCTATGAGCAGACGTCAAACACTCAGAGCGAGCAGAAGGAGCCATTCTAGAAGTGAATTACAGTCAAATACTTTCAGTTCTGCTTCAGTCTGTTCAGCCTGTGAGGATCTGGTCATGTCTGCAACTGTTTAAGGCTTTCAGTCGGTTAGATCAGCGCTTCCAATGATCATGATCTATAAACCATATCTCTATTAAAATCAGCCAAACTGCTATTTTTTCAAAACCAACAGCTAGGATCCAAATGTCCCGCTTAGACACAGAGGATAACCTCACAGGAAAACCAGATCAGTTGGTTCACAGTCAAATTAAGGCGGGCGTATACTGTGCGTTTTTTTCAATCGTTGCATGCAGCTACTAACCCGCAGGGTTTAGTCCTACAGTGTGAGTTCACAGCTCACGATTTATGTTCGGCCCGGTGCTCTCTACCTGCTCACACTGTACGACTAAAAACCACGTGAGAACGACGTATTTGGAAAAAAGACACGGCTGAGCAAACATGGCTACTATGGTCTGTCAATTTTACAAACAGAACTGCATTTCACTTACTGCATCCCTTCCATGCTGCTGTGTTTACAGAAGAATCCTTGTTTGCACCCTGAGAGATTTGCCCACGACCGTCGGGAGAAAATCAGACATGTTGGATTTTCTCCCGACCTCACGGTTCCTGATGGGGAGGTGGTTGTGAGAGGCTGATCGCCGCTCGTAACCCCCTGTACACTACACGACTCACGACGCACGATCAGGGAGAAAGTAGGCCTGATTTAAAGATTATCGCACGACTGGAAAATCGCTCCATAAATCCCACAGTGTAGATAATTTCGTAATTATTCTGTTGGTTTTTCTCTAAGTTTTCAGATCAATTTCATCCATGGTTTTTTTGGGGTTCTAGATTCGTTTAAGTTTCTTAGGTTTTTCTTTGTCTGTCCTCTGCTGCCCCCTTGTGTTCTTTTCCCTTGGCTTCCTCATCAGCTCTACTCTCACCTGCTCCTTATCAACTCGTTAGTCCTTCCTTTGTTCAGTCAGCCATAAATACACTCCCTCTGCAGTCCCTCTTTGCTGGTTCCTCATCTTACTTTTTGATTAGGGTGACCATATTTTCATTTGGGAAAACCAGGACACCTTGGAGCGGGGCGGGGTTGATTGAAAGAACAAATGTCTCATCATCGGGATTTGCTCCGTGATGAGAGGAAATGTTACTTGTTACTAGTTGTTTTAGTGGTTATTGAGTCAGATATGTGGCGGTAATGTTTGGTTTATCTAAAGGTTTTTATCTGTTACTGTGTAAATGGGTTTGGCTGTAATTTAAGGACAGATTCTAATATATCTGCAGCGTGGGGACTATAAATCTGATAGGAGTTTCATTTTTTTATTGTTGTTNGATTTGCCCACGACCGTCGGGAGAAAATCAGACATGTTGGATTTTCTCCCGACCTCACGGTTCCTGATGGGGAGGTGGTTGTGAGAGGCTGATCGCCGCTCCTAACCCCCTGTACACTACACGACTCACGACGCACGATCAAGCTGAAAGTCGGCCCCTATTTAAAGATTCTCGCACGACTGGAAAATCGCTCCATAAATCTCACAGTGTACGCCCGGCTTTAGCTGCAATCATAAGAACCAGCAGCAAGAAGATAATTTTGTAACGATCTTGGTTCTGTTGGTTTTCTTCAAGTTTTCAGTTTCAAGTTCATCCAGGTTTTTTCTTGTGTTCTAGATTCATTTAAGTTTCTTAGGTTTTTCTTTGTCTGTCCTCTGCTGCCCCCTTGTGTTTTCTTTTCCCTTGGCTTCCTCATCAGCTCTACTCACACCTGCTCCCTATCAGCTCGTTAGTCCTGCCTTTGTTAGTTCAGCCATAAATACACTCCCTCTGCAGCCCCTCTGTGCTGGTTCCTCGTCTTACTTTTTCTCACCCTGGCTCCTTGTGATGGTTTTCCCCTGATGTCTCCATGGTTCTGGTTTGTGTTTAATTCTTATGTTGGGTTTTTTTTGGATTCCTGTTTTGATTTACATTTTTAAGTTGGATTTTTTTGGATTACTGTTTGGCTTCCTGTCATCCTTCATTAAACCTTCAAAGATCTCACCCCTGCCTGTCAGCCTCTGCGTTTGGGTCCTCTCAAAACCTCCAAACAAACTGTGACACATTTTAAGGTTTGTCTCAAACACATTTACTTAGATTAATAAAAAAAAAAATATGCACAGAAAGGCCTTCATTTGTAGCTTTAACAAATGTATGAAGATTGATTGAGGAGGTTCCAGGTCAGGCTGGATGTGGAGCTTGTTCAGGGAGACGACAGCGACTCAGAGCTCATCAAATGGCCCATTTTCACACAGCCTGTCGGCGCCAGCAGAATCTAATATAGCCTAGCTAAACGCTGGACTTCAGCATCACAGAGGCGTCTGAAAAGGCTCTTTCCCTCACCGCCTCCACTCACGCCTGCCTAAAATTGCTTGGGCGCATCGCCCGAAACAGTTCTGAGTCTTGAAGGCTGGTGCAGTGAAAATGTGTTAATTATGTGGGAATCAAAGTGAGCTTCTCTGTCTGGACAGACCAGAACATTAGGAGCATATAGAGGCAGAAGAGAAGAGTCCTGATTGGGAGCCTCACGGCTGTCATCACATCTGATGTTCAGAGCTTGTTTTCTTTCAAGTGTTTGTCTTCAAATGAGTCAATTTACCAAAGCTGACTGGATTTGCTCTTCCATTCATGCATGCACAAACACACCGCAGGAAGGCTGAAGGGAGACGAGTGAAGAAATGACACTCTAAGCATGATTGAGTTTTATTTTTCCCTTCTTTATTTATCCGTCTAAATTTGTTTGAGCTGTGAATTGGTTTCATCTGATGATCTGTATGAATATTGGCTCCACCAGCAGTGGTTAAATCACTGAGAGAAGGATGCTCAGTCTCACTCTATTCAAACATTTAAAGGACAAGTCTTTGTAAAGAAGACATGTACAGATTTGTTTTCCTCCTCTGTAATAAAATTCCTCCTGCTGTTCTTAACCTTTTTTGCATGCAGACTGTTGACCCAGAATCTAAACAACTTTAAAATATGCACCTGAGATTATCATTTAAATAAAAAAAGGTATAAATGAATCCAGTCAATCAGTTTTGGAGGACAAGAAAAAAATTTCTAGAGAGGAAAAGAAATTCTATTCCCAAGCATCAAGTCCACTATTCTGCAAAAGGTCTGCAGTGACCCTGATTAATGATGTGTGGGATTTTAATAATGGAGCTTTTATAAGCAACAGCAGATTCTACCAGAAAACTGTTGGAATCTGCAGGAAGTGTTTGAAAAGTTTCTGGAATAAGAACCAAAACCCCTTTATAGATTTTAGGAACCAAACTACTTTTTAAGTCTGAGATTAAATTAATACTTCACTAGATTTAAAGTCCAATTTAAGTTTCTGAAGCACATTTAAAAACAAAATTTACTCAAAGAGCTGCAGGAGGTTGTTGGGACATAAACCATGAGGTAAAGAAGTAAAAACATTGAGGAC
>NW_015150890.1:638043-639207 GCF_000732505.1 Cyprinodon variegatus
GGGGCTGAGACACACTTAATATTATAAACGTTCTGATGGGATTTTAGCCAAAGGGTTTTTATCAAAAACATAACTAATGTGCACAAATAAGGAATAGTTGCATTGACCATACATGGAAGCAGAGTTTTATGGGATCCTCAGGAACTTGGGGTTCTAATGGTAATTCCCCGCTGCTGGGATATGTAGTATATACTCTGCATGTGTGTTTCTGGGTCTGTTTTTTGCAGCCGGTAGAAACCGTCTTCCATTCTACCTTCATGCAACATTGATTGCTTCTATTGATCGTATATGTCCTTCCACATGAGGGAGACGGCTCACATAAAACACTCAAACGCACAGACTGACACACAACAGCCCAGTGTAACAGCCATGCTACAACCATTAAAAGCTAAATAAATGAACAAAAAGCTCCTCTCTTCCTCCCCCTTTCTCCATCCTTGCAGGTAACAATGTGCACCGAGGTCAGGCAACAAAGAATCATGGCTTCCTCAATTTAATTTGAGTGAGGACAAGCTGGAAATCTCCTCAGCTTCAATTGCCTCTGCTGTCAGGCCGCCGTCCCACAATGAAAAGGGAACAGATGACCTTGTAAGGCCAGTGACCAACAGAGAGAGCATTAATATTTCACTCTGCTGCGGCCTGTTGTCCTCTGAGGCCTGCAGCATTCCTCAGGCTGGCCAAGCCGCCCTTTGTGTGGATATTTCTTTTCTATTTCAACACCTCCAAATGGAAGGATGCCACAGAAGCATATATTTTTTGTTTATTTAAACTGTGTTGGTTTTTGTCTGCAAAGAGTGCAGTGGTTATTTTCTGCTTTAAATGTTACGCCATTGTGACCCAGAGATTGCCGGAAGTATTCACAGCCCAACAACTTATGAATATTTTTCAATTTAAAACCAGAAATTCAAAATATTTTGATAACCTAAGTGGAAGGCTTTTAATGGCAGTAGACTAGAAAACACTGTGTGCCTCTAGAAGGGAGCAGAGCGTTGGTTGGCTTAGCAGACGCTAGGTTGCCAGGTAGCACAACCACCTGTTAGCTAACAGATGACAGATTGTCGCTCCTCTTTAGCCAAAGTGGAGGTGCATCAGCGTTCTCCATGATAAATTGATAAAGCTTATAGTTAGGTTACCCTGAGCTATCACTAACTATATAGTTATAAT
>NW_015150890.1:641930-644451 GCF_000732505.1 Cyprinodon variegatus
AAGGGCCATTTAAGTGTTTTATTATGTCTTGCTTTTTTTCATTTTTAGCATGTCCAATATTAACGCAAATACAAAAATATTCAAAACGACCTCCCCCGCCTGAAAAAGACAGAAAAGAAAAATTATGAAAAAGGAAGTATTGCCTAACCAGAAGGTATTCTGTTCACGCATGCTTCTGGGACGGATCATGCTTCCGGGACGGATCGTGCTTCCGGGACAGATCGTGCTTCTGGGACGGATCATTATGAAAAAGGAAGTATTGCCTAACCAGAAGGTATTCTGTTCACGCATGCTTCTGGGACGGATCATGTTTCCGGGACGGATCAGGTAGTGACGCTCTCATTGGCTCAGAGCAAAGTTTTCACACCGGGTGTTCTCCAACCAGGGTCCTCCTTCCTCCAGTGATTTAAAATCCAAAACCAAGAGGACTCTGCCATTGATTCTGTTGCCGTCTTGAAAAATCTCTTCATTACCAACATTCTTATTGAGACAGAAAAGAAGCTGAAATTGTAAAATATTGTCTGTAGGTAAGAACCAAGCTGCTGGTCTGTATCAGCATCTCCAAATGTTCATTCTTTGTTTTTTTACTCCTGCTGCCTCCTGTCAGCCGGCAGCACCAGAGCTTTCTTTCCACGCTCAACTGGAGTCAAATCCAGGACAGACAATTGTTGCTATCGCTGCTGAGTCACAGCCTGAATTTGAGCTGCTGATTAGGTCAGTTTGAGCTAATCAGGCAATTTCCTGATTTCTGGTTTTTTTAAAGGTTGGAAAAAGATGTGAATCTGCTGTCAGACACATCAAGGAAGGTTTAAAGAGTGGCAACAATTCTGGAAATATAATCAATACTGAGATGAGCATCTTTTCTCCCTGTTTCAAGCTCAGGTTTAGGTTAACAACCAGCAGTGCTGTTAAAAAGCTATTCTGGTCAATTCAAATGTAGACTTAAAGCAGTGAAGCAATGCCTGAAAGCCTGAGGAACAACGCACCCACTGTAAAATACTCGATAGAAAAGCCTGCTGCAGAAGCCGGTTGGAGCTACAGGTGTTTTCATTCTGTCATTATAACTGTTTGCTTTGGTTTAGCTTGCAAAAAGCTGCTGCTGAATAACTAATGAAGATGTGTGGTAATAAACTCTGTGGAAGGCAGTGTGCTGCAGAGACACTCAGCCTTTGGGTTTTTTTCTATCTTCACTCGTCCGATTTTAAAATCGTACAGATTTTTTTGAAGAAAAAAAAAATGTGGTAGAAGCCTAAGTTGTAATAACTCGATCAACTTGATGTGGGATAAAAAAAATCTCATCTTTGCTTTTATGTTTGTAGATCAGCTAAATACCTCATGCTTTGTGGCAGTTACATACACTATTCCATTATTCTGTGATTTGCTGGTGATCTATTAAGATTATATTCGTTTAAACAAAGAATCTGTGTGCAGCTAACAGTCTCTATGGTGGATTTATTCCCACACCTCGTGGAGCCGCAATCTGAAATAGTACCGAACACAAATAGCAGGAATGATAAGGTAGCGCAAAAGAGGAAAGGGCTTTTTCTGACCTACAGTAGCAGCCATTCAAAATGGCCCTTTCTAGTCAAACAGCAGCCGAATGGCAGCCCACTTCCCTGCTAAATCCCCTCCAACTTCCAGCCACTGGTCTTCTCCTGGGCGTGCATATCTTTTTACTCTGACTCCACCCTCTCACTGAATTACAGGGTCTGACCAGGAGGTGGCGCTTCTCTTTAGATCTTAATGTCCGCAAATCATGACAGAAAGAATATTTTAGTACAGATTGATGTTTAAAAAACGTTCATGTTCAGCTTATGAAAAGAAAACGGGGGGAAAATGGAGGGTTTACAAGCAGAATCCCCCCCCCCCCCCCCCCCCCCCCCCCAAAAAAAAAAAATATTGCAGTAATAAAACAGCAGAAACAGTTTTTGTTGCTGCTGTTATTAAAGTTTTTTTTCTTCCTTTGAATCTTATCCTGTTCGTTCCTTCTGCAGTGTTAAAACAAACTGTGATTGAGTTTGCTGGTTTAGATGCTGGCAAAGGAAAGCAAACACCAAATTCCTTATTTGTCATCAAAATTCTATGAAAGCTTATTCTGAATTAAACTTTCCGATTACCAAAAATTATTATTCCCGATGTAGAATTTATATAATATGAAAAACAGCAAAGAGGCCAGTACAGATGGTACGTTTTCAGCACCACAGACCTATGGACAGCAACAGTAAGATAGAGACCCGCTGAGAGACACTGCTTTCATAACATAATGTCATGACACACTTTAACACTGATAACACAAAGACATTTCCACTCCTCTGTGGAAAAAGAGCATCTTTATATTCATGAGTGCTGCAGTTGGTTACATTATTCATTATTCCATTTTCAACAGACAGACTAGTTGCAGCTTCTTCTCTACTTGACCCGATGGTGATGATTGAAGGTATGTACCGACAAGTGGAAGGCGACCCAGCACCCCCATGGACCCCCATCTCTAAAATAAACCAAGAGGTGCCGCAGAGCATAT
>NW_015150890.1:646174-647799 GCF_000732505.1 Cyprinodon variegatus
TTCACGGTTTGGGTCTTTGAGGTGTGTTTTTTTTTTTTTTTTAACCTCTTCTGTGGGCGGGTAAGGCGAGCAGCGATCAGTCAAGTTAGTAAAACAAAAAACACTTGAATAAGTGTTTTTACACTGGAATAAAATATTGTTCACAAGTCGGAAATCACGAGTCTCAGTCGAGTCTGAAGTCCTTTAAATGCAAGTCTAAGTCGAGTCTGAAGTCATTAAATATGCGACTTAAGTGCGACTCGAGTACGAGTCACAAACTCGAGTCCCCATCTCTGCTGCTACGCTAAAGACTTTAAAGGTTTGGGCCACCTTATACTACCTGGATGAAACGCTGGTGAAGATTCTCAGTCATTCAGGTCATAGTCCTTCCAAAAAAAGAAAATTAAAAACAATCCACTGGACTTTGTTTCCAAGTTTGAAGACATTTTGACATTTTGCTAGATGGGAAGCAAAACAGCTTTAAACTTAGAAACAAAGTCCAGTGGATTGTTTTTAAATTTTTATTTTTTGGAATACCTGGATGATGTTGAACAGCCCAGTAAGAAGAAAATATAACTTCTTCAAAATAATGGGAGGACTCTAGAACTTCTTCCTTTATTACTTCAAAATAAGAGTCTTAAACATTGAAACTGAGTGTCAAGCTGAGAGCAAACACCTTATTCAGAGACTAAAATGTTCTGCATTAACTTCCCCAGAGATGCACAATGAGAGCATCCCACCTGTACATCATTGGATCATTTTACAGCCAAACCTCCAGCTTCATCAATCATCATAAACCAGTAAAGAAACAATCAGACCTGTGAATTGTTGTGGGAAAACGATATTCATCTGTAAAGTCCAGTTAAATAAACTAAGATCCAGGGATTTCAGTCAGCCTTTTATTTAAGACACCATTCAGGCCTTTCAGCATGATGGTCAGTCCTCTCCTCATCTAGAGTTTGTCTCCCTTACTTACAGTGATGGAAATGCTGTGAAGGTTGTGTCAGAGTCACATTAAGCCGGTCAGATACTGTACAATTTTTTCAATTATTGCACTCAGCTACAGCTCACACTGTACGATGAAACTGCAGGGTTTAAAAGTTTCCAGCTCATAATGTTTGTTCTGTCACTGTGCGACCCGACGCTCTGATGCGATCTACCTGCTCACACTGTACATCTAAAAACCAGGTGGGACTCCACAGTGAGATGGCGCTACTCGGACTCGTCTATCCGGAAGCCAAACCAGTAGAAGAGGAACATGAAGCTCACTAGAGTGAAGCGCGCTGCCTTCGCTATTTGGGCAATTTTGTACTGAAAGCCCTAAAAAGAAAAGGAGACGACATATTTGGAAAAAAGACATGGCTGAGCAAACGTTGCTACTACGGTCTGTCAGTTTGACAGAAAGAACTCCATTTCACTCATTGCACCCCGCCATGCTGCTGGGTTTTCCTCTGAGAGGAAGAAGAAGAAGAAGAATCCTTGTTTGTCCACTGAGTGATTTTCCCACGACCACCTTAAGATGGCTGACTGAATTTCAAACATATTCAATTCAATTCAGTTTATTTCTATAGCTCCAATTCACATCATGTCATCTCAGGTCACTTTCCAGTTCACCAAAACATCCAGTCAGATTGGTTCAAAGTTTT
>NW_015150890.1:649094-650612 GCF_000732505.1 Cyprinodon variegatus
GCAGCACAGCTGATATTTCTCTCCAGGATGGAGTCACAGCCAAACAGGAACAGACCAGATGAAGCTACTATGAGAAAAAGCAGAACGTTATATATATATATAAAACGTTCTGCTATATATATATCTATATATATTTTTATATAGATATATATATAGATATGTGTAAAAGGGAATTAATAGGAGATTTTAATAGGAGATTTTTTTCCACCACAGACGAACATTGCCAGATTATCAGCACCAGTATAGACGTGTCGTATTGTCTAAAGGAAATTAGGATGTTTGAATAACACTAAAACTAGCTTTCATTTGAGCATTTTTAAAGCCTTTTCTGTGAATCTTTGAATGTTCTGCTCTATAAACTAACACACTAATGTTCTGCTAACGCAGTCTGGAGCCAAAAAGCCCAGGGCGGAGTCAGACATGCATCCTTCTTCACTTTGAGGCACAGCAGGCGGCGTTCCATTTGTTTCCTGCTGACAGTAGCTAAAGACCAGCGGTCAGCTGCCTGTGGAGCATCCCTCCAGTCATTTCCATGTTAATAACAACAAAATATGTCTTTATGGTGAGAATGGGACATCAAGGCACAGAGTGAATGAAAAAAGATGGAGAAACAAACCTCTGGATGGACTGAAACCAGCGACATGCTGCTGTACTGAATCCAGATGGTTAACTCTGAGTCTGGTCTGGTCCATCTAGACACGCACTGATAGAGACAGATACCCCTGCTAGCCTCATTAGCCCTCTCCAGCTGCCTCGGTGACATTTTGCACTACATCCAAACCTCCAGCGACTTTCCAAACTACAGTCCCTGCCAGGAGACTTCAAGCACACAAATCGGAGCTCTGTGTGGAGCTATACTGGCCCCGGCCCTCCAACACAAAATTATAAGGTGGGCTCTGTGTGTATACGTGAAATTGTTGTCTGGACTTTTCTATAACGCCCACACGTTGCCATCTCCATCACCTACTCCAACCAAAATGGTTGCTGGGAACAAAGAGATGCTCTTCCATTTGTGTAAATGGGCAATTTATCTGCTGCCGAGGGCGCCTTCCTATGAGTGGCTTTCATGAATAACAAATTAGCCGTTACCTGGTGACTGCAGGTCCAACAAGTGGCTCCATCTAATGTGGAAAACAACGGCCCTCAGCGCTTTCACACGTATGGAAGCTTGTTTGGCACGTCTGACTAAAACACACAGTTACAGAACGGCTGCATTTCCCCACAATAATAACTACAGTTATATTTTGATGCTTCCTTTTCTCTCTGCCCAGTAGATCATCCATCTCACCAACGTCCTCATTTCACACCTTCATCACATCCAGGGACTTTCTTTAAAGGAGAAGTCGGGTCAGCAAGGAATAATCAATGGATCATTATTTATACCGAAAACTAATAACTCTGTGGTGATTTAATTAATTTAGTATTAGTAAAAAAATTTAAATAATGATTTTCATTCCGATCACTGAGTCTGGGAGCGTCCATTTTTGTCCAAATATAGTAACCCCTCCCTCCCCACAC
>NW_015150890.1:651119-653651 GCF_000732505.1 Cyprinodon variegatus
AAAATCCTATTGTACACAATCAGATATACCTGATAACAAAGGGCAGAAGACTACACAAAAAATAATCTTCACTTATCGCATAGTAATAAATTATTAATATCAAAAATGTATTTCTGTTTTTTCTTTTTACATATTCTGGTAAAAGGCCAAATAAGGACTTCAAACCAAAAAAAAAGTAATTTTCTCCTTTGTTTTATTCTTGGATCGGGCTTTAAAGGGTTAATGTTCCCATTGAGGTAATCATACGTAATTGCATTAGACTAATATTTGATTATTAATATCAATGTTTTTTTTTGTTTAGAATTATCATTAATTCCTCCTCCATGGAATTAATTGTTCTACCTGTATTTCTGGTTTTCAGTATTTTTGGATTTTTTGGTTTTATGTTGATTTTTGCTTCTGTTAAACTTTTTGTTATTAAACGGGCATTTGGGTCCTCTTCAGACCTCCATCCACCCAGACAGAAAGGGTCCAGTTCTGCCATGAAAGGGCAGAGCAGGACTTATCCTCTGCTCATGTGGTCTTTGTAGCTGGTTGTCCCTATCTGAGCGGGAATTAGTTTGAGCCTCTCTAGGTCTCTGGGAGCTTCGTCCTATTTTAGCTTCATTATTGCTTTTTTCTATGTTTTCTTAGAGGTCAGGCAGAGAGGGTCAAACCCGGCTGAGATCTCTAATGATGTCACACACTCCTGCTATGCGCTCTGCTGTTAACATTATGAGTGGATTGTAGACCAACACCACTGATAGAGACTCACTGAATTTCATTGAACGTCTTTGAGTTTGCTTTAGACCATCAGATGAGTTTGCTGGAGATTTGTTCAGTGAAAATCCACATCATTTTCTGTCTGCGATGCATTTTTAATGAAAACATATTTGATTTCTGAAATAAATAATTTGTTATCAAACATGGATTGATACAGTTTTACAAGCTAGGCCAGTTTCTGCAGCTGGTTTGTGAAAATCAGCGAGCTGCTCAGACATGAATGGATTTGTTTTTTGCAGAATGCCCCCACTGGATTTACAACTCATTTCCTGACATGAATGGCAATGAAGGTGACGTGACCTCAGTCCAGCCATAACTGGGGCCCAGACAGCAGTGAAGAAAAGAGATGTCAGAGAGACATGGAGCGCTTGGAAGGGGGGGTTGGGGGTCAGGGTGTCCCCTGCTGCCCCCCGTTTGATGAGGCCTATGATTTCATTGACAGAAGTGGATCTGTTTGGCCGTGGCTCCTCGGCAGATGGACCGACACATGGTTTAGCATTGTTATTCAGATGCGGCGTGTGCCGAAGCCGCTCATAAACTTCTAATGGATTCATCTCAGGAGCCCCAAACGGCAGCACGGAAATTTGTTTGATCAGTTTCCATGGTGATTCTCTGTCCGAAGCATATTTGTTTCTTTATTGCATTTGTTTTTTTCACACAGACACATTTTTCATAACTAATGAAATAAGAAACACCTTCTACTGTCTGTTCCCTGGAGACGGCGGTCTGAGGTCGGATCCTGAGGGAGCCACGTCCAGGAGTCCTGCAGGAGTCATTTCTGGTTCTCTGACGGTTTCTCTAAAAAGGATGTGATGAAGCTTCATCTATGACACACTTTGATCACATTACCACATCAGCTGTCTCCTTCTGAACTTTCGGCACTGAGGAGGACCTCTGTCATCCAAACAGAGGTCTTCCTCAGACTATCACTAATGTGGAGGTGTGCTGTGCTGCCACTGTCTAGCTTCCTCCAAAAACAGCAGAATATCCCTTTATCTCGGCTCAAATGGGATCCATAGCTGCCCATTTTAACGCCAGCATCATCAGGTAGATCAGAGGTGGAGGAGGGTGGGTTAGATGGTGCAGAGGCATCAATGGCCTCCTCTCAGTTTTTTCCAAACTCTTTACACACATCAGCCGACATATTTCTTCGAAATGAGACGTCAAAGCTACAGCGTTTTTAACAAAAGTATAATTTTTTTAAACGAATACATCCACAGAACCTTTAGAGAGGTGCATAGTAAAACCATTATAGTTAGTGAAAAAAAATGTACATGGATGATATGCTGTGTAATTTTTGAGGTCCAAAATATAGAGATATTAACCTCTGGTTACCATGGCAACGTAAATGTGAAAGTATTCTCCACCAATAGGAAGAGGAGGTTGGTATAGCTGAGAAATGGCTCCCTCTCTGCCGTTTGTCAGTTCACTAGAACACAAGTATTGATTCGTGTTCTCCAAGAATCCAGGAAAGTCTGGACTCTGGGAGAACTGGAGCGCGCAGCATCCGGTCCATTGGAAAGGAAGCATACTGATGACATCACCACATTCAAAACTAGTCTGGAGCTGCATTTCACCTCCTGAACTTTGTTCATTTTGTGAGGGAATAATAATGAACACAGTAATGAACACAAACTAAATGAATAATATAGGGCTGCTGCAGACGGGCTAACGTTAGCCCTGGTTGCTGCAGACGGGCTAACGTTGGCCCTGGCTGCTGCAGACGGGCTAACGTTGGCCCTGGCTGCTGCAGACGGGCTAACGTTGGCC
>NW_015150890.1:654364-655627 GCF_000732505.1 Cyprinodon variegatus
ATTCCAATTTCTCTGCAATGTGGCGGACTATAAATCTGATATCTGAGACGACCGCACTGCTGCTGAAGCTCCTCAGAAATGTTATTAGCACCCAGAACAGTAGTGAGAAGTGCGGCATCTATTCTTCTGTCACGGTTGCTAGGCGACAGAGCATACGGGCGGGGAAAGCTGGACCTGTTTGAATCCATAGCCAAACTCTTATTTTCATGGCCGTCATCCAGGTAGACCGGAATGGAGAAGCTGAAATGGAATAAACCCTCTGATTCTTTGTCCTTCAGCCTATAACTCGCCCGGCCTTCATCAATCTGACTCATTCAAAGCAAACTTAAAGATGCATTGAGCGATAAGTAAAAGGATTACATGTTGAGCACGGATATTATTCCTCTATTCTTTGAAACTTATTTATTTGTATTCATACCAGCTGCATATTCTTGGCTTTAAAGTCCAAACGGTTCTAAAAAATAAGCTCTCACACCACTTCTGCTGAAATTAACACAGAAACTAAAAGGTTCTGTTTTTGTATTTTCCTGAAAGACGTCTTGGTGTTTTTCTCTTTTAAAGTCTTTCACAAATCCGCTTTTCTTTCAAATTGCTACCACTGCTGCAGCATTTAGCTGAATAAATCAGTGTTTCTCTGTGCTGCCAGTGATCCCTGTGGCTGTCTGAGCGCTCAATCCTTCAGATCCACTGAAGCTCCGTATCTGCTGCTAACACCGAGGAGCCAGGCTGGGAAAAGGCGCAGATTGCAGAAACAATGAATCTCAGATGAGAGCTTTGCTATTCTTGGCACATTTGTAGAGACCTTTCTCCTGGTTGGTGTGGAAGCTGTGGAAAGCAGCAAACTGTTTTCATGTGATTTCCACTGTGTCTGAATTAAATAGGCGTGTAACAGATAAGGAACCACAGCGACCATCCATGCCTACACACCAGGAAGTAGATGTTCTAAGAAGAAAAAGTAAAATGAAGAAGAAGAGGGAAATGTGTTGCTCTGAAACCATATCTGTGTAGATGTTCTCCACCCAGACCTTCAGACACAGACGGCGGTCCAGCCGCACCTCAGGAAGTGTTACTGTCCCCATCTTGGCCTGGAGCTCCACCGTTTTGTCCTGGACAGATGGTGTTAGAAAGCTGCTCAGCAGCGTGACGATGATGAAGGTCTGAATCCTCAGAGGCAATTACTCATCAGCCATAAAAGCTATCATGGTTAGTTTGTGTGAGATGAATCGTTGCTTCTCCATCTATTGCGCATCTGAACATTAAAAT
>NW_015150890.1:659016-660399 GCF_000732505.1 Cyprinodon variegatus
ATCACTGATCATTTATTGAACAGGATGGAATCATTTCAGATTTAAGGACTTTCAGAAGTTTGAATTCTGATTATGAGTGGCTTATTCCTTTAGTACATCTGGTTTTAGGCTCTCATTCTTATTCCTCTGTCCAGAAAACATGGGGCTGCTTGTTCTGCTCTCAGTCTGGATAGGAGTGGTCAGACACAGTGGTGTCGATTATCATTCAGCAAACAGGAAGCATGTCATCAGGCTGGGAGCTGATGGTGAAAGCGGCTCTGTTTCTTGCTATATTTAGACGCTCAGTGTCTGGAAGAGGACTTCCTGGTGCAGTTGGAGATGTCTGGATGTAGGATGCACTGCCTGCTGTCCTTCCTGTATCCTGCTTCCTTCACACCTGTTCTGTTCGTGAGAACCAACCTTTTCTGCAAATCACAGAAACTCAGTGCAAGTGACAAACATGATGAGCAAACAATGCAGAGTGAAGGCTTCAGAATCTGATTATTAACATGAACAGCTTTAGAACTGATCATCTGGGCTCTATTAACAATGCTCTTTGGAAACATTTACTTCAAAATGTGAATGTATTCAATGAGTAAAGAGGAAAGTCAAGCACAGTCATCTCAGGTCACCTTACAGAAACAATTCAACCAGATCATCCAGTCAGATTTCTATCTATTAAAAACCAGCTGGTTGCATCGACTCATTGACTCTTCAGCAAGCACATCACAGTGGTGCTGCAGAAGCATGTGCTCCTCAAGCCTGGTTTATGCTCAGAAGCCAGGTCGTCTGCATGTATGTCGCAGTGAACTCACCCTAAACATAAGGAAACCGTCTGGAAAAGGAATTATCTCCGATGCTGAAGCAGCAGTAAGAATACAGCGCAGAGCACCGACAGACGTGTGTTTGACATTCAGGCCTAGCAAGGCCAGCACACCATCAAAGACACAGAGAAACAGCAGCTCTGCAGCTGCAACATCAGACTGGATGCTTTTCAGAGGGATTATAGGTAAAGAACCAGGTTACCTTTAAGCTTTAAGCTCCTTTAATATATGGTGAAACCAGAAAGCAAGGTTTGATTTCAGGACCTTCTCGCTGCCGTGCAACAGGCTGAACTAGAAAAAATTTAGCTGAATAGCAACATAAAGCTGCATGTCATCAGCAAAGCAACTCAATGCAAAGCAGTCACTAGACAAAACTTTTTTCTCCTTGCAACAATAAACTGGAGCCGCTATACGTCTAAACAAGACTAAACATTTGAGTTTAGATTAAAGAGGTGCTTCTATCTCTCCTTTGCCTGGTGGAGTCAGATATGCAGAGCAAAGCAACAATCAAAGCCAGGCCACATATTAAATGTTTAAACTAGGGATGCACGATATTGGGATTTTGGCCGATATCCGATAT
>NW_015150890.1:662451-665071 GCF_000732505.1 Cyprinodon variegatus
CTTTAAATAGGAAGAAACCTCCAGCAGAACCAGGCTCGGTGTGAGCTGAAACTGAAGGGTTGACGGTTCAAGCCCTGGGTCTGGCTTTCAGTGTCTTTGTGTTCACCTTCACCTTCTGATGGTGGTCAGAGGGAGTGGTGGTGCCAGCGTATGGCAGCCTGGCTTCTGTCAGTGCGCCCCAGGGCAGCTGTGGCTACAATCTGTGTCTGAATGACTGACTGTAGAGTAAAGCTATATGAGTACAGGTCATTTACAGGAACACATTTCCATGTTTGTTAAAGAAAACCCATCACACCATCATGTTAGCATTGTGTTTCCATGGCAGCCATTAGGAAAAGATGTCAGATTTATAGATATAATTTTCATAGATATTGTGGAGCTGCAACTTCTAAGCCAGAGCTGTCAGGGACTATACTTGCCTGGTGGGCGGAGTGTCTTAACAATCTTTTAGAGGCAAATGACCAAAAGGAAGCAAACACCCCCGATTGTCGGTCTTCCCTGCCACAGGAACCATGTGCAGTGTCTATATTTAAGTGTTCTACTTGACGTCATGTTCAGGTATTCATAGAAAAATAGTGATATTTCTCTCACCTTTTTTTTTGTTGTTGCAGCATTGTTATAATTTCTGCTCTGTTATATTATTGATGCAGCAGCAATAGAGAGAGGAATGCACTAAAAATGTGGTTTGGTTAATTTCTTTTATGATATTTGGCTTAAAGTCCTTTTTTAATCAATATATATATATATATATATATATATATATATATATATATATATATATATATATAGAGGTAATAATGATTGTAATTGTTTTAGATTTTTGATTATGATAATTTACATAACTTATAGTCCAGTTTTAATAACCTCAAAAGTACCACAAACAGAAGAAAAGTAGAAATAACACAAAATGTTTTATTTAAAAGATTAAATATCAATATTAAAACCTGGAAAAGTTTTCTTTGTCTACTTCTGCAACTAACTAAGCAATATAGATTCAAATCACATTATATAAAATCAGCTCTGTCAACAAGTCAGTTAGCATCGGTGCTAATATATGTTAACCTCTTTTATAGGTTTAGCTTTAGTGAAACTGTTGTGGAGTAAAAAATGTTGATATATTTCTGTTCTGACAAAGATCACGAAAGATAAGAAAGAGTTCACACAGCCTCCCTCATGGCATGAGGAGATGTTAACCAACAGCAAACGGCCTCAATGAACTCAAGTTGTTTTTCCTCCAAATGTTTCTGTGTGAGAAAGTTCTTTAAACAGGGGGCGGGTTGGTTCCTCTGGGGGGAGAATGTGTGTTGGGATTCTTGTAAGGTATAAATGTACTGAGCTTTCCCTAGTCAGAGCCTAGTCCCTCCGTCTGAGGACGTTAAATAAATATGAACCTTTATACCTGCAAGAAATGCCTCTGCCTCAGCTTCCTAACTCCACACTGTCAATCATCTGCTTCATCCTAGGGTACTTTGATCAAACAGTGTCACTAGCTGCATGTTCTGCTATCATATTCTCCTCAGTAAAGTGGTTCTGGAACGAACTGACTGGAGAGTTAGAGCTGCAAACTGTGGACCGATGTCACATTGACCCTTATGGACTAAATGAGGTTTCTGAAGTTCATGCACAAGTCAAGGCAGGAGAGGAAACACATGAGGAGAATGTTCTTGTCTGAAGGAAAATAATGAGCGGAGCTGAAATCCAGCTGGGAAACATCTCTATGAATGTCCAGACAGTAATCCTCAGCACAGACAGCAGCTGGGTGAATGGAAGGCTGGGAAATGACCAGCACGTTCCTTGACCTCATGCAGGTTGTTCAATATACCAACATCAGGGTGGTCAATCACCATTGTTTTATAGGCTTAGTCAAGGACTCATTACAGGACAGAGATCCAAGGCCTTCATCCTTCAACTGGAAAACTATCCCTGCTACTGATTCCTCTGTGGGGGACATATAGCATCTCCATCTTTCCACCTATTTTCTAGACCTGGTTACCCTTGAAAATATCATGGGTTTCTCAGAAGAACGAGCAATTCATCTATTCTTCATCGTCATTATGGGAGGAAGACAGGAGCTCATCTAACAGCTCTTCAGATTTTCAGCATCTCTGGGGTTGGATCGTTTTCTCTGCAGCTGCGCACTTTGAAGCAAAATGCTAGGAAGCTGGAGAGAAAATATCGCTCCACAGGCCTACGGGAATCCTACCTTGTCTGGAAAAATTGTTTACTGCTGTATAAGAGGACCCTTTGTAAAGCAAGAGCAGCATACTTCTCCTCATTAATAGAGGAGAATAAGAATAATCCTAGATATCTTTTTAATCCAGTTGCCAAACTCACCCAGAGCCATAGCTCTGTAGAACCGTCCATTCGACCTGCTCTTAGCAGTAATGATTTTATGGGATTCTTTTAAATAAGATTGATCTTATTAAAAATAAGATCATTGGCACTCCTCTATCTGCGATTGGTTTGTCTCTGGAGGGGGGGGCAGCATCTGAGGTAGTCATGGAATCTGAACCGGCTTTAGACTGCTTTGATCCAGTTGAACTTTCAGAGTTAGCAAAACTATTGTCTTCATCTAAGCCTTTAACTTGTATGTTAGTTCCAGTTCCAACCAGGTTATTTA
>NW_015150890.1:665233-683269 GCF_000732505.1 Cyprinodon variegatus
GAACAGCAATAGACTGGTTTAAATCTGATCTATCTGATCAATTTCAGTTTGTTCACGTTAATGACAGATCTTACCTGTGGAGTACCACAGGGATCAGTGCTAGGAACAATTCTCTTTACTTTATATATGCATCTGCTGAGCAGATAGCTGCTCACACTGAGCCTGGTTCTGCTGGAGGTTTCTGCCTGTTAAAAGGGAGTTTTTCCTCTCCACTGTTGCTACAAGCATGCTAAGCATGAAGGATTGCTGAAGAGTCAATGAGTCAATGCAGTCAGGTGGTTTTCCTTGGAAAGAAAACTTTGAATCAATCTGACTGGATGATCTGGTGAACTGGAAAGTGCCGTGAGATGACATGATGTGAATTGGCGTTATAGAAATAAACTGGATTGAAGTATGTGAAGGAAGGCCATGCTTCTACTCCGCTTAAAAGATACAGGTAATACACCACTAATGAAAATAAACGTAACAATTCTGCTGCATTTCAGCTAAAACTCAAAAGCTGTTATTTTCAAAGTTAACAGACTGGATGTAGTTCAGCCGCTGATCAACAGCTGCAGACTGATTTAACGTGCAGCAATCTAAAGCAGAGAAACCTACATATTCCACTGATTTCCCTAAACAGCCTTCCCCTCATGTGAAATTTGGCAGAAATGAGTGCAGCCGATCCTCCGTCCAGCAGACATAAATCACACCCCACTGGCAGCAACATATATCAGAAGTTTATTACCTGGACATCGATCGGCTCTCAGACAGGCCAGGGATGGGGATTGTGGTAAAGGGGAAAAATGAACTTCTGCCTTTGGCGTTTTGTCTCGATATAACCAACTAGCCGAGCGGTGAGGAGAAAAATACCTTCTGTTCTCGGCTTATGTCTTCCTTAATCCATAAGAGCTCGCCTGGCTGTAAACCCTCAAGGACAGCCTCTTTTTTTTCTTTCCTGCACTGATGAACAATAAAACCAGAGGAAGTTCTTGCTGAAGTGGTTGTAGTGATGAAAGGTGCTCTGAGTCACAAGCTGTCTCCTTTTTCCATTATAGTCGTCGATTCTAAAGGCCGGCTTGATCAGGATGATAACATTACAGCTGTAAGAAAAGCCATTGCTGCCGTTTTCTCAGGTTCTCCAAAGTTAATATCAGGAAAAAACAAACCGGAGTGATAAAGATGCAGCTTATCAAAATCAGCCTGGTTCTGCATCAACAGTTGGACCGTTCTTATTAAAAAAGGAATTACATTTCTTCACTAACAAAGACCGGTTGAATAAAAAAAAACTATTAAAAGAACCCATCTGGCTGCACGAAGTAGACGAAAACTACAGCAACCCACATTTAAAATAGTCAAAGCTCATCATAGATACAGAATAAAAGGAAAATTACATTTATCATCTAAAAGGACAGGACTTCTACTGACGCTGATGAGAGCAACCACCCAGAAATGGAACAAGCATAGAACAGATATGGCCGTTCCCAGCAGTGCTGGAATTCATCCAGGAAGAACCAGGACAGCCTCTAAATAACCTCCTGACTGCCTTAGTGTTGGCCATTTCATCATGAGAAGGACAGGCAGCGTTTCAGGGGAAGGCAGTCAAACACGGTGGGGGTGGGATGATGGTCTGGGGCTGCTTTGCTGATTTAGGATGATAAATTCTTTTTTATTTCACCTTTATTTATACGACTCTCTCACTGAAATACGAGGCTGATTTACAAGAGAGACCTTTTTTATTGTTACAATATTATCAGAAACCTCCCAGTTCAGCAGAATTAAAACATTTCTGCAGAAAAAAATAATAAATACACATATACAAACATATACACATACATTATATATATATATATATATATATATATATATATATATATATATATATATATATATATATATATATATATATGTATATATATATTATATGTATCTCAGGGTTGGAAGTTTCTTACAGATGGTGTTGTTTTTCCCAAAATCTTTCCATGTTTTTTTTTTCCGACTATAAGAAACAGTTTCTTCCAGTTTCTTCTGAGAGAAACTTAGAAGGTCAAATTTACTGGAATGTTTTGTTTCCTTTGGTATCACTACTGAGCACTTTTTGTGTAAAACCAAGATAAACTGATTATTTCAGAATTGCTGTGATAAAATAAACACTAGAAATGCAGACAAAGTGGTTTAAGGAGGTTTTTCCTCTGCAGGATTGCAGGCGTTGCTCGATGTAAGCGATCTGCTGCTGGAACGACACAAACGGCACCGGATGATGTCATCTACTCTGCTACTACATTTCCTGTAATTTACAACAATACATTTTTTATATCTGAGCATGCAGCTATGCTCTCATCACTGCTCTCTTGGGTTTATTTGATTTTTTTTTTTTATGTGAAGTTGAGGCAAAAAAAAAATGTGTTTTGTTTTATAAAAAACTACAACATCTCAAATGAACCTATTTTTTTTTTAAGCCTAACAACACCAATAAGACCCAGTATAAAGCTGCATCTGGTTTACATGCAAAGTCTATGGGGGGCAGCGTTTAGGGGTCCGGTTGGAGCATCGGGGGCGATGCATCCAAGCGTTCTGGCTTCCAAACATCCAGGTGTTCGACGCTGAACTTCAGTAAATTCAACTTTTATCATTGGAAAAAAATATTTTATTGTTTTATTTCAAGTGTATATGATCTAATTATCTTATTTAAAAAAAAAAAAAACTCATTCCATTGCACAATCATATTTTTTATCTGCTCAAACTAGGGGGAAATACACTTAATTTAAGACATTTTTGCTTATTTGTAAATGGTTTTTGCAGTTCACATTCCAAGAGTGACACCAAAAAAAATAAAAATAGCCCCCTCCATCCCTGAAAACCTTTCCAAATAAAATCTCTATTTTATATTTAATCAGGTTTTGTTTGATTTGACTAAATGATCTGAAAAAGTCAACTGTGAAAATAGTTTTATTTATTTTTTTCCCCTGTTTGATCAGTAATGAGGAATCCTTCCAGATGCTGATAGGCAGAGCAGGGCGTACTTTCTGCATATCGCTCACATGACAAAATCCTCTAATTAAAGAGGAGATAAGGCTCCAGTAGCTCCTTTCATGTGCTAAGCATGGTGGCTGGTGTAATTCTGGAGGTTTCACATTAACAATCCAAACATTGATTTTAAGACGAGTCCTGCTGAAGTGAAGCATTGAGAGCTCTGTCAGAGTCTCTCAGGGCTTAGCAGAAAAAAATCTATTTACTTAGCAAGAAAAGCAAACGTATAGGTTTATACAGACACACCTCCGCACAAATGAGGAGGCACACATATACTCTAACACTTAAGACCACAATCACACTCACATGGTGGATTTCAGATCAATGCTGGGGGAGAATCGATGGGGGGTGGGGGTGGGGAAAATGGCTCAGGGCGAACATATATTTAGAAAGGTAAAAGAGCTGCAAGTGGGTCGGCTGTGGAGGAGACAGCAGAGAGAAAAGGAGAAAGGAAAGAGGCTGCAGGAGCGGTTCTGTTCAGCTAATTGATTTAGTGGGGGCCGCTTGATTGCATTCCTCTTCCTCAGGGTTTTAGTTCCTGTAGGCTTCCTACCTGCAACCACGCAAAAAGGATCAATGCAAAAAACTCTAATCTAAATAACTCCTTTTTTTCTTAAATTAAGTACATTTTTTGTTTTTTTCTTGGATTGAGGAGGAAAGTGCAACACTTTGCCAATGAGACAAGACATTTTACCTTTAAAATAAGAAAAGAACAATTGCATTGTCTTATTTTAAGTGCATATTGTCTAATTATCTTAAGTAAAAAAATATATATTCCATTGACAAATAATGTTATTTACCTGCTCAATTTAAGGCAAATTACACTTTGCATTTTAATTTAATTTTTATTAATTTTAATTATTTTTAGATGTTTTTACAGTGATCTACCTATTTAAAGGAAAAGTCCCGTCATCAAGGAATAATCAATGGATAGTTATTTAAACCTAAAACTAATATTTTAGTGGTGATTTAATGAATTTAGCGTTAATCAGTAAGAAATAAAAAAATTATAGTTTTCATTGAGATCACAGAGTCTGGGAGCGGCCATTTTTGCCAAAATATAGTAGCCCCTCCCTCCTGCCATCTTCCGGCAGTGACGTCACGGTGCGGTAAGCCTAGCGCCATTCTCCCCGCTTTACAAGCTAAATCAATGGGAACTACTAGACACATCTGCAATCAACAACAATTATTGAAGATTTCCAGAGGACTTCACCATTGAAATTCACCAGAGCTATAGTGAAACAACATATCACCTACATCCTTCCATCCATCTGTGACACAGCCAATCAGCTTTGAACCACACCTCCACGAAAGCCAATCGGCATCCAAAGTTCATCTTAAAAGGCCTCCGGTCTACTTTTCTGCTCCTGTGCGCAGGAGGCGGATGCCAACCCCCCTCCATCCTCCTCCACCAGCCCTATTTTTTGCTCCTGTTCATGCATATCTATCAAAATTAAGCTCTATGTTTCCTGCCGAGGTCTGAGCGCCAAAGACAAAGTAACAATATGCGATAATTTCATATTTAAAGTACTTTCAGAAGTTTGAATTCTGAATATGATCGGACTTTACCTTTAAGAATGAGCAGAAGGCTCCTGAAAGCCTGCAAGCTTTCCTTGCTTATGAGAACAGAGCTGGGTCACTTCTTTTCTACCTCTCGATTGAGATGCGCAGAACTTGATGAGGGACTCTACTTCCTAGATGTTCTGCTAATTCACATAGAAATACATAACCACACACTGACACACAGCCATACTGCAAAAACTAAGTTAAAATAATTAAAAAAATCTGAAAATCAGTGTATTTATCCTTAATTTGAGCAGGTAAATAACATGATTTGCCAATGGAATTAATATTTTTACTCTTAAAAAACGATAATTAGATAAAATGCACTTATATATCTGTATACAATCTGCATATAATCTGTAAATCTGTAAATCTTATCTGCCATTATTTATCTGTATTATAGACCCGCTAATATATATATAATCCTTTCCTTAACATTCCTGTATATGCTGTATAATCTGTGCATGTAGCTCCCATATTCATATTTATATTTATACACAACTTTTTACAGTCCCTAACTATTACTTTTTGCTTGTACATACACCTGTTATAATATTTATATCCTGTATAGCGCTTCTGGAAAAATGCAAACCACATTTCGTTGCTTTGTACTCATGACAGTGCAATGACAATAAAGTTGAATTCCATTCTATTCTATAATAATAAGAGACTGCAGTTGTGTTTTTGTTATTTTAAATGTACATTGTCTTGTTCCTTTAGCCAAGTTTCTCGCTTACCTCCTCAATGTAAGACAAAAACAACTTAATTTAAGAACAATTGACTTAGTTAGATTACATTTTTTGCAGAGCAAAGTCCCCTCAGAGACTGACTGAACCTTTGGCTGCGAGTCTGCAGCAGAAACTGCCTGGAAAAGTTGTTTTCTAGAAATGTTCTCTAAATGTAAGGATATAGAATAAAACTGGAGTCATGCTTTTTAAAAGGTCTGATCATGATGAGGTTCAGCATTTGGCAGAAAGTCTGAGTTTGCTCACATATCCAGTCTGAATAGGGATGGAGTCTAATATATACTCCAGCAGCTCTGTCTCAGTGAACACTACAGTCCTCAGACTCCTGCGGCGGCCCTGTCAGCGCTCCACTCTGATGTATTTTCACCCCCCTGCTTTTCTGCATGTGGGCTCCCTACTCCTCCACATATCAAAGAACCGCGGGCTTCATTATTATAAATATTAGGTCAGTCAGATTAGGCTCCTTCACTTTTTTCACCTATTCTGTCCTTACCTGAAATGATGATGGAATCTGAGGAGCAGAGGATGAACCTGCCTGTCAACAAGTCCTCTGATGTCGTTACTGTTCACCATATCAGAAGGTGTGAGAATCCCAGGTAAAATGTGCCGGCAGCAATGACTGAGGCAAAATCCAACCAGGCAAAAAAAAAAAAACCTGTCTTCATGGAGCAAAGCTCAGTATGAAGTGTCAGGAAGACAGAAGGAAAAGCTAAATATGAACGGAGCACCTTCCTCTGACTGCCACTTGCAAGCTGTCATGCTTGTCTCCTGCATGTTCTATCAACCTGAGGGCTGCAGGAGAAGAACATCTCTGCAGAGACAGAACATGTTTATGCAAGGTAATGAGGCAGAGCCCGTACATTAAGCAGCAGTCAGGAAAAATCTCTGCCTGAATCTGAAGCCTTTTGATGCATTCCTGTGCTGACATCAGGACATGTTCTCTGTCTGTTTGCAGTTAGACTGTTGATGAACCGACCTGAAGGAACATGTTCTATACGCTAACATTAGAGATGTTTCTCACTATGTGTAATTGTGCGTCCTCGTGTGCTCGTGAAACGTCATCATCCTCAGCCCTAGCACTGTTCCAATTCACCAGAACAGCAGACCGAGATCGGATTAAGTCACCGCATGTTGTTCTGGCCCCTCCCTATTTACCCAGCATGCATCAGAGCAGACTTGTCCGTTCTCCAGACTGACAGCTTTCCCAGCATGCACTGCAGCAGCAGCTTGCAGGTTAGCGCTCACAGAGCTCAGAGTATTAAGTTAAAAGTTCTATTCTGCTGCCGTTGTTCTATAAAAGTACGTTTTAAGGTAATTTGAGGCGATAATATTATACCTTAAGCTTCACTATATGGAACATTTAGTGATTTAATGCATAATTAAAAAAAAGTTCTGATGCTGAGAGGATCGTGGCAACCAGTGGACCTCCAAGACTAACCACAGCCAGGGTAACCATGCTAGCTCGTCTGCGGTAGCCAGGGCTAACGTTAGCCCGTCTGCAGCTGCCAGGGCTAACGTTAGCTCATCTGCAGTGGCCAGGGCTAACGTTAGCCCGTCTGCAGCGGCCAGGACTAACGTTAGCCCGTCTGCAGTGGCCAGGGCTAACATTAGCCCATCTGCAGTGGCCAGGGCTAACGTTAGCCCGTCTGCAGCGGCCAGGACTAATGTTAGCCCGTCTGCAGCGGCCAGGGCTAACATTAGCCCGTCTGCAGCGGCCAGGGCTAACATTAGCCAATCTGCAGTGGCCAGGGCTAACATTAGCCCATCTGCAGTGGCCAGGGCTAACGTTAGCCCGTCTGCAGCGGCCCTCTCTCTGCATAGCCGTATGTAAAGTACCGCTGGTTCTGATGGAGGTTTGATTGTTTTATTTGGCAAAATGTTCATTTGATTTGTGTTTATCTGTTTTCATTATTATTCCCCCACTAAATGAAAAAAGTCATAATTTATTATTATCTAGAGACTATTAATAACAGGAGGTGAAATGCAGCTCCAGACTAGCTTTGAATATGGTGATGTCATCAGTACGCTTCTGTTCCAGTTGACCCAGATTTATTCTGCGTNTTAGCCCGTCTGCAGCAGCCAGGGCTAACGTTAGCCCGTCTGCAGCGGCCAGGGCTAAAGTTAGCCCGTCTGCAGCGGCCAGGGCTAACGTTAGCTCATTAATATTCCTCCACTAAATGAAAAAAGTCATAATTTAATATTATCTAGAACAGGGGTGCTCAAGTCCAGTCCTCAAGAGCTACCATCCTGTAACTTTTAGATGCATCTTTTCTCTATCACACCTGAATCAAAAGGCTCAATCCCCTCATTTAGCTCAGCAGAGGCGTGGTAACGAGCCACTCATTTGATTCAGGTGTGTTAAAAATGGGGTGCATCAAAAAGTTGCAGGATAGTAGCTCTTGAGGACTGGACTTGAGCACCCCTGATCTAGAAACTATAAATAACAGGAGGAGAAATGCAGCTCCAGACTAGCTTTGAATGTGATGATGTCATCACTACGCTTCTGTTCCAATTGACCCAGATTTATTCTGCGTGCTCCCTTCTCCCAGACTTTCCTGTGTTCTTGGCGAGAACGGACACGAGTCCATACTTGTGTTTTTGAATTGAGAAACGGCCTAGGACTACCTGCCGTATTCTGGGTTTTTCTCCAGTCTGAACAGAAAACTGGTCCAAACCCCTAGATCTCTTAAGGTGTGCTGTGGTTAAATAAAGCTAGATGTTAGAACCAGTGGTCTCTAATACAGGGTCTGACTGTGTCTTGCTACGGGCTGATTAATGGGTGTTTTTTAAACATGGGTCGACCCGCTAACAATCAGCATTTGGCTCCCTTCCCACTAGCTAACAAAGCTGGTCTAAGACCTCACTGGCCCTGTGGCAGGCTGTCTGGTGACATCATCACGCTGGGTTAGCGTTGATAATCTCACCAGTCTGAACCGAAATCAGGAAAGTAAACAATGTAGAGCAACATGGAAGGAAGCCAGGGCGTAGTCAATGAGCTTTATTGTTTCTTTCTATTATCTGTCCTCATATGTGAACACTCCAGCTTCTAGGCAATTATTCTCAGCCATATCAGAAGATGGTGCTGCTCTCTTTGTCAGGCAGCTGACAGACTGAGTGAGATAATGTGCCAAGTGGAGTTAGTTTCCGAGATTGACAAGAAGCTACAGATTCTGGAAGCTGGTGGCCACTTCATGAAATGGTGTAGAAACAATAATCTGATCCTAAATGTGAATAAAACAAAGGATAGGACTGTAGATTACAGAAGAAACAGGAAACAGGTTAAACCTTTTACCATCCTGGGAGAACAAGTGGAGGTGGTTGAAGAGTAGAAATACCTTGGTGTTCACCTGGACAACTAGACTGGAGACACAACTGGGAAGCCGTCTACAAAAAGGGACAGAGCAGACTGGACTTCTGGACCTGTGTTTTTACACCCAGGTCCTAAAGGTTCGCTGTCCTGCGTGTTTTAGTTGTTCCTTTGATTCAACACACCTGATGATTGCAGCCCAGCACATCCTGCTAATCTGCTATCAATTGATATAAGGTGTCACAAAGTTGGGAAATATGCAATGCAGTTTGCCTTGAAGACCAGAGTTTTAAAAAAACACACTGCTCTAGAGCTTAGGCCCCTCAGCATTATGGACCCTCAGATCATCTTCAACATACTCTCATAGAACGACAGAGACTTTGCTCATTTAACTTCCCTTTAGGGTAAATGAAGTGTATTTGAACTGAGTTAAATTGAATTGAAGCAGTGGAGCTCTGTGGAACCGGACTGCATGCAGTCCAGTCAGGTCAAGTTAAGTGTGTCAGAGAAGGAATAGATCTTAGGGGTTCAGGGCACCATGAAACTGTGACCATTGCTTTAAATCATGTCAACTACAAGATGAGGACCTCTGTAGTTCAGATTTATTAGCCCAGATATTCATTTGAGTTATTATATTGGGATTTTAAAATAAAAATATCGTAGCAGAAGCTTGGAGTGTCCAAGAATGGAAAAGCTGCAAAGCTTCCTGATTGTCTCCTTTTCAAGTCAGACCAATTAAGACGAATCTACCTCCATTTTGGCTTAGCAGAGAAGATCCTGTCATCAGTAGAGAGGAAATAAATTCCTCCACTCCTGAAGTCAGCTGAACTGGAGTGTAACTGATCATTATGGTGAAGTATGCCAGTGGTACCCACCTGTTCACTTCCCTGCTGCTGTTGACTGAGTGGAAGACGAGGGCCACCCGCTCCATCCGCTTTGGAAGCTGGAACCTCTGCTAATGGATGAGCCAGAACTGCTGCAGCCTGCCCTTGCTTCCTTCTTTGTGCAAACCAAACCAAACCAATTAATAGCTAAAGAGCGCACTGCCTGCCACACGAAGTGTGGCAGGCAGATTATTTCATCATATTTCTCTCACCTTCAGCAGACCTTAAACATGCCAATGAGCTGGATGCCTTGGAGAGGCTCTGAACCAGTTGTTCTAGGCAGCATCACATTCAAACGCTGGAATCCTTATGCTTGCAGGTTTTTACCATTTCTAAGGACATGAACTGTTTAGACAAAATGTTCACTTTCTCCCTGGATTATTTAGACACGAGTTTAAAAAACATCTTTTTGAGTTGAATACCAGGAAAACCTTTTAAAATACAATAGATATTTATTAATAACATGTAGGCTGCAGTTAAGTGCTGGTAATGATAAAAAAATGTGTGCAGCATAAGCTGTGAAAATAAAGCTCAAGGATGAGCAGTAAATAGTTTCTCATTTCTGCCATTGTGCCTCGTCCTTCACTTAATGTAGAGAACATTAATTGATTCAGCATTAAGTGCATATCCATAAAAACATCTTCTGTCTGATCCCCATACAGACAGAAGAGAACCACCCCCATACACCCCTTCGGTCTGTGGGGGTGGGGGGCGTGTTTGATGTGCCAGGGAGAGTGATGGATGGAGGTATGTCTGAGGGTCATACAGGCGACGCCCCTTCACCTGTCACTTCTGTCCAACAAAGCCCCTCAGATCTGCAGCAAACGATGGGAAGAAGCTGCAGATCTGATCTGGGGGACGATGATGCTTTGGGTCAGTTCATCACACCGAACTCTGGAGCTACTGTGACCCAGAAATCTGAGCTAAACAACAAAGAGCCCAAAGCTGGAAAGAGTTTTAATCTAAAGTCATTCCCATTTCTTTTATTAGACTGTGTTAACAGGAAAGGAATGGAGCTCATATCCAAACAAAAACCGCAGAGCTCTGTTGCCCCCTGGTGGGTAAAAGATGAAACTACCTCTATACTCATTTAATTCCAAAACATAAAATCTGTTTATGATGCAGCTATTTATTCCCCTCTGGTATGTTAAGAATGGTTAGAAAAACTGTTAAAATGAGCATTATGATAGAATATTAAATTTGAGACAACAAGGATGTCATTAAAACTGTTGCAGGTGAACTTTGTTCACTGATTAGATCACCACTACAGGCTTTCAGATGTTATTTATAGATCAAATGTAAAAAGAAAAAAGTCTGAATAACTAATAATCGGTTTGATTTTCTTCCACTTGACCAAACGAAAGCAGTTTGGGTCACGAGAAAACAAGGGGAGAAGTTTGGGGTATGAATACTTTTGCCGTTCAATCATTCAGGAAAGGTTTTCCTGCCATTAAACCACACAAGCTGATCTTGTATAAATATGCCTATAACTGCAGAACTGATTTTGGTTTTAATAAATTGGTATGTTGTAGCGACATCTGGTGTTCAGTTTTGGTATTTCTGCTTAAGGGAAGGAATCCCCATGGGAATTCTGACTGAACATGCATCCCTCCATCCCCATCAGGCTGAGGGATGAAATCATCTGCTGTTCCCAGAGGCGTCCAAAGTATTCATGTTTATTCAACCAGTATAAATAATGCTGCTTAAAACACTTTTGCAGAAGTTAGAGGATCAACTTCAGCTTTTTACTCCAGTAAAAGTGTAAAAGTACAATTTTTAAAACTACTTAAAGTTAAAAAATAAAAGTAATGCAGTAAAAACTGTTAATGCCAGAAGCTTTACTGCTCTACCCTATTAAAGGAACATTTGTCTATAATTCTGGATGATAACTTCCTTAGACTTCATTTTCTTAGTTTTATAACTAAAAGTAACAGAGTCACATTTAACTTTGCATCATTTTAATAAAACTATTTATTTTGTTATGTGGTGAGCAACAAGTTGGGGCAGCACCAAGTCCAAACACAAAATTGTCTAGATGAAACTAATCATTTTGATGGTTTTTATTACTTTTTAATACCAACAGGCCATGATGAAAATGAGCTTAAAGGAAACAAAACTAATGAGTCTAAAATTGTCTAAAAAATAACTACTCCAGTAAATTTCTACTTAAGGAAACAAAGTATTTGTTCTTTCTTACTTGATGCATCTTGTTGTATCACATGCAGACGTTGCTTAGATGGGGAGAAAGAGAAATTAAATAAATTAAACAATGTAAAGCTGCTTCCTTTGTAATTATGCTGCTTATCTGAAAAGGCTGAAGTTCACGGTTCAGGCCACTAGATGGAACCATAGATGGTCTCCATTCAAATGCTGCAAAAATCCACCTAATCTAAAAAAATCTGTTGTTCTGTGGTGAAAAAGCTCCCCCTGCAGGCTTTAGATGTTATTGTGCTTCACAAACTGAGGCCTGGTTTAGAAAATGACAGATAATATTTCAAACCACCAGGGGGCTCCCTTGTTCTTCATCCTGTTGTTTCAAACCAATCAAAGTCATGTTGATTCTCAGCAGCTCACAGCTTTTCCTTCCTTTCATGAGAAGCTGTCAGAGATGCTCTTTGCTTTTGATATTTGCTTTCATCTCATGTATTGAATCAGTTTATAGCTTCTTTATAGGAAACAGGGAGAAGAAGGGATGAGAGGCTCTCTTCATCCTCCTGAAGCCTTCACCGAACGTGTGATTGGATGACAGATGCTAATTGGACGCAGCGATGCTGTGGCACATATTCCTAACATGCGTCATCTTGTTGAGGAGCTCCAGGGATGCAGCAGCGTGATCCACTCAGGAGCTCCAGAGATCCACTCCTCTCTGCAGCTCCATCTAGTCTGCTGTGTTTCTGCTCGTCCCACAGCTGGTTTCTTCAGACCTTTGGGGGTTTCAGGGGCGCCACTATGACGGTCTGAGACAGCAGTTAACATTAAAAGAATGGAGCATTTATAACGTATAAATAAGAATAATTGTGTGAAGCTGTTCTATCAGATCTTTGCGTCCAGGAGAAGGTTTTAGGCTGGGCAGCAGCCCTGAAGGTGAAGTCCAACATGGCCGCCTGTCCATGCTGCATTTCCAACATCATAATAACAGGAAGCCAGACTAACTGAAGATCAGGTCATCTGAATAATTATCATTCCTGTTTCTCTGTTCTGCAAATTTACCAGCAGAGTCAAGAGTAAAACCAATTAATGATCTAGAGTTATATTTCTATTTTGCTCTGATATGAGAGTTGTAGCTCAGATCTCTAACAGGCTGAAGATAAAATAAAACATCAGATTTGTCTTTACTTCTTCAAACCTTCTGCAGTTTGTTTCCAGCAGGAATCATCTTGTCTTCAGAGAACAGAGACCTGCTGTCGTGCCTGAGCTTTCTGCAGAACTGAAGGCTAACCTCCATGCTTCCATCCTCACTTGGACACCAGCTTTTTTTCCTCCTGTCATGAACGGAGGGAGCTCTGCACCGGCGGTGCAACGGTCAGTTGGAAATGGTTCTGTGCTTTCTGACCTCCTTCCATCCAGAACAACAACAACAAAAAGATGCATCAGCATCTATGAAATTAGTCGGTTTCAGTCGTCGGGTTTAAAGCAACAGCATTTCATTAATGATGAAGGGATTAAGAAGCTTGATCCCCTCTGGTCTTTATATTTCTACTGTAGGTCATCAAAGCAGTTTGAAGGTCACAGTTAGCTGTGACTCAGTATTTATGAAAATAAAAGAGTTTTTTTTTTATATAATCAAGTATATTAACGCCACTCTGCAGGATCAAAGCCTGCGCTTTGCTTTCTGCATTTGGTCCATTTTATTATTCTGTTTCATGTTGGTTGTTTAGCTGCTCGTTTGAGCAAAATAATAATAATATCATGCAGCTTCATCTGCTTGTTGATTTAATGAAGAACTGAGGCAGACATCCAAAAATACAAAGAACCAACAAACCAGAAAACATCAGGGAAAACTCAGCTGGGGAGCCGGAGGCGAGGAGGCAACTAACAACGACAAGAAACCAGCAAACAGTGACTGAACATGAGGTGAATAAACGGGAGGCTGAACAAAGACCAGGCTGATCAGCAGAGCGGGAGCAGGTGTGGATGGAAGAGACCAGAAGGGAGCGAGGGAGAAGGAGACTGACACAAGAGGGCAGCAGAGAGAAAACAATACCTGAGAACTCAAATACAATAAAAAAAAAATAACTAGAAAACACAGAAAGACATGAATAAAAGTAGGACTGAAAACTCAACAAAAGAAAACTTAAACAGAACCAAAAAGTTCAAAGTCATGATAAACGGAGCAGCTTTATCTGCAGCTGAACTGTTTTTAACAAGACAATCATCAACAGCTCGGTTTGTAAGTACTTCATTCGGCGAGTCGCAGCAGAAACCTGTTCCTGGAGGAGGAGCTCTGGTTTCTCACTGGTTGCTCTTCCAGTGTCTATTAGAAGGTGAATAAAGCTGCACTATGAGGGCAGTGGTGATGAAGTACTCTACAGCAGTAAAAGTATTAATACTCAAATCATACTCAACTACCAGTAAAAGTCACTCAGTCAAACTCAGGTTAAAGTAGTGAAGTACTCGCTTTTGTAAATACTCAAGTATTAATAAGTAAAAATTTAATTTTCTATTATCAGAACATTTCTGTCTGATTTTTAGAGTAATTTTAAACAACCTGGAACTTTCAGAAACCACCTGATGTATGGAAATGTAGAACCACCTGCTATAGATTCTACACCACCTGGAAAGAACGTCTGCATAAAAACGCAACAAACGAAAATAACAGGGACAGATATTTCTTATTTAACAACAAACCAGAAATAAAACAGGAGGGTCTGGATTCTGCTCATTCTTTCACTGTGGAATAGAGGTTAAAGGTTGAATCTATTAGAAACTAAATCTCTGCTTTAAGACTCGTCCAATTGAACAATTTGGCCTCATGGCAACAACTAACACCTTCATAAAATAATAATATCTGCTCTGAGTTTCTCTCATTGATGGAACGTCATTAAATCTGTAAATCAGTGGCGTCCAGGTTCAGTCCTGAACGCTGCTATCCGCCATGATGGATGAAAAACAGAACAACTTATACTGCATGATTGCAACATATATATTTAATGCTCTGAACCTATATTAATGAGTTTTTTTTTTTGCACCATGTTTTTTTTCTCTCCCAGACTGTTTACGTTTGATCACTGCTGCACTTTATGTAATGGAAATATTCATTTATTGTCTGAGAAGCTGTGCTAAATACAACATGACAATAAAAGTTGTCTAAGTCTAAGCTGAGCCAAAAGGGAGAAGGAACTAGCAGCTTCCTGGAAATGGAGCTGAGGCAAAGTTCAAAGTTCTTTTATAAGATTAACAGAAGCAAACCTCAAAGAGGAACCATCCTGGTTCCCTTTGGGTGCATAGAAACCACAGGCGTTTAGAGCTGCAGCAGGTGGCAGAGCACTGAGGCAACGTCTCAATAAATGTAGAAAAAGACAAAAAACTAAAACTGAAGTTGCACTAAATTAAAAAAGCACGCATCTATGAATCGCTACTAAACATACAGCTGTTCACTGAAACATCAGCTGAGATAAAGGAAGTTAGACCCAGAATCAGTCCTACAGAGAGAAAGAGGATGAGATGCTAATGTTTACTAACGATGATGACGACGAAACATCCATGTTTGTTTTTACCAAACATGGATGCTAAAGTATCCCAGGCCTCCAATATGGCCGTTTTAAGTTCTAACCAATGCTTAGTTTTATTTTCAGTTTAATTAGTTCATATTTTCTAACTTTGTCATATGATAAACATTTTTTCAGATATTTCTTATCTTTGTTCGTTAAAAAAGCTTTAAACAGTCAATCCTACAATGACCACGTAATAATAATAATAATCATATAATGAACACAGAGTTCAGTCATGTTTGTGACGTTTCAAAGGGAACAGCCCTGAATCTAAGCCACGCCCCCTTTAATTCTGCATAAAGTGAGGACGCTTGATCTCAGCTAACTGACCTGTTTGATATTGAAGAATGAAGGAATTTAACCTCTCATGTTCAGTTATTTAAAATGTTTTTAGCTTCTGTGCTAACTGCAGTTAGCCTGGTCACAAACGTTAACAATGAGGTCTGGTGTGACGTCATTTTAGGATTTTCTGTTCAGGTTTGATGGCGGCTGCAAAGTAAGCGTTTAACTACGTTTCCTAGCAACATTAAAGCAGACCTATGGAACACAGACGTGCATCAGTTAGCTCTGGGTTAGCGTAGCGCTGCCGGGCCCTAATAAAGCTAATGAGGACTGTTTATTTGCAAAGAGCTTATCCTGGATTAGATTAATAACTGTTGCACGCTAAGCCGCTCCAGCCGCTTGAACTGCATGCTGAATGTGTGTAGGATCAGTGAATAGACATTTCTTCAGTTCCTATCTAACTTTCATAGATCTGGATGAGACGTTCAGCTCAGTCCTGCTGTTAAAGGTCTCCACAGTGTCTGACCTTTGGCCCCTCCCTCAGCACCTATCCTCCACCTGTAATAGGATGTCCACCTTTCCTAATCACCCACCTCAACATCCCGCTCTGTTTCCATGGTGACATGCCCTTAACCCTCTCCCACGGAGCCGACCCCCTCTGCTCCGGTCTACTTTTCCCAGGCTGGAAAATCAGCCTAATAAATAGCTTTATGGAAATCAGGTCTGTGAAGCCGGAGCCAAGCTGTCAATCTTAATGCTCTTCTTCAAGTGACTGAAAATATGATTTTCCCTCCATCCAGACTTTCCTCCCCTCACTGTGGCTCTACTGGTTGCCTTTTCTCTTCTTCCCTCAGAAAGTCTGATGTTTGATTAAGAGGAAGTTCAAACAAAAGCTGAAACAGACGCCTTATTTCATCTGGAAGCTTAGAAACATGAAATCAGCCCGTCTGTGGCGCCGCTCATCCTTCAGGCATCCTGTCATTATGTTAGCCGCTGAATTTCCAAGTAAAATGTTTTCTCTTTAAAATGTCCTTTTGGTCTTTTTTAACCTTTTAATCAATAATTTCTACCTTTTTATCCTTATAGGTGTTATATAGATAGACCTTTATTTAGCTGCACAGACTCATCCTCCACACGTTTATTTTCCATTTCTGAATATCCTCCAGGTGGGTGAATCAGACGGCGTCTCTGCATAGGATGAGGTGAGATTAAGGAAAAATGTCATTGCCTGATGTTACACAACAGTTGGAATGGCTCTGACTCCATGGCACTAGGGGGCGCTGCATGACTCCTACACATGGTGTCTCTGACCTGTGGTGGTCAGAATGCAGACCGGACGGTGATGCTGATAAAGGCTAATATGTGTGAATGTGTTGAAGGGATTAGGACCAGGTCCTTGGAGGTGAAGAGTTTGGCTATGGAATCAAACAGGTCCAGCCTTCTCTGCCTTTCACCACCTGTATGCTCCGTCGCCTAGCAACGGTTCAAAACAGGCAAAGAACAGATGCTGAACTTCTTACTACCACTGTGGGCACTAATAACATTTCTGAGGAGCTTCAGCAGCGGTACTGTCGTCTCAGATATAAGATTTAAAGTCCCCACCCTGCAGAGATGTTGGAATCTGAGCTTAAATGTCAACCAAACCCATTTATACAGGGACAGATAAAACCTTTCAATAAACCAAACCATTACCGCCACATATCTGACTCAACAACCATTAAAACAACTATTTTCATTCATTTCAGACGGAACTATTCACAGGCTTGGTTTATATTAAACTGTACTTTCAATATTCACCACTGTATGGCGCCATTTCCCTTTTTCCACGGGCTTGCTTGTAATCGCAATGAATCCTGGGATACCCAAGGCTACGTGGGATACAGTGGACCTGTCTTTCAAAATAGGCAAAAAGAAAACTGCATTTTTCGGCTGCATGACGAGGAATCTTCCAATCAAAACAGACCTCTGCGCTGCGTTATGACGTAATCGACCAACAAATCTGGCCTTCAGAGGACGAAGCCACTCGATTAGAAGTCAGCCATCAAGGTTTGATCCATGAAATCACTAAAACAAGGAAGAAGCAATGATGCCTGGAAACCACCCACCTGTAGCAGAGCAGCCAATCAAAATTGTCATTCCCAGTGAAATACCAGCTGAATAGCAGCGCACTTCCCTTCAACTACCAGCAAAATCCCCTTCAACTTCCAGTCACTGGAGTGACCACCCTTTCGCTGAATTACAGGGTCTGACCAGGAGATGGCGCTCCTCTTTAGATCTTAATGTCCACAGATCATGACAGAAAGAATATTTTAGTACAAAGATTGATGTTTAAAAATGAATTGAAGGGGACCAGCCAAGAACCAGCCAAGAAAAAATCAAGGACCAACCAATGGCCAGCCAAGAACAAATCAAGGACCAGCCAAGGGCCAGCCAAGAAAAAATCAAGGACCAACCAATGGCCAGCCAAGAACAAATCAAGGACCAGCCAAGGGCCAGCCAAGAAAAAATCAAGGACCAACCAATGGCCAGCCAAG
>NW_015150890.1:683279-684832 GCF_000732505.1 Cyprinodon variegatus
GGACAATCCAAGGGCCAACCAAGGACCAACCAAGGGCCAGCCAAGGACCAGCCAAGGGCCAGCCAAGGACAATCCAAGGGCCAACCAAGGACCAACCAAGGGCCAGCCAAGGACCAGCCAAGGGCCAGCCAAGGACAATCCAAGGGCCAACCAAGGACCAACCAAGGGCCAGCCAAGGACCAGCCAAGGGCCAGACAAGGACAAGCCAAGGACAATCCAAGGACCAGCCAAGGACCATCCAAGGACAATCCAAGGACCAGCCAAGGACCATCCAAGGACCAGCCAAGGACAATCCAAGGACCAACCAAGGACAATCCAAGGACCAGCCAAAGACTATCCAAGGACCAACCAAGGACCAGCCAAGGACCATCCAAGGACCAACCAAGGACAATCCAAGGACCAACCAAGGACCAGCCAAGGACCAACCAAGGACAATCCAAGGACCAACCAAGGACCAACCAAGGACCAACCAAGGACCATCCAAGGACCAACCAAGGACAATCCAAGGACCAGCCAAAGACCATACAAGGACCAGTCAAGGACCAACCAAGGACCAGTGAAGGACCATCCAAGGACCATCCAAGGACCAACCAAGGACCAACCAAGGACCATCCAAGGACCAGTCAAGGACCAGCCAAGGAAAAAGGAAACATTTTCATTGGCTGCTACTGTTCACCTCTAATCACTTCCATCTCACTGCTGCTGATAATCAGGCGGTTCAGCGACGCCTCCGGTTGCATTTTGCTTGTTTTTCTGTTTTCATTCTGATCTGCCCATAAATTCAGCAACATGAATTTGTCGAAGGTTTGATCTTTTTGTGATTTGCATGCGGATGAGGCTGTAGTCATGGAAACAGAAGATGATAACAAAAACAAACACAATCAGGATGGAAAATATAAAAAAACTTCACAGACAAACATCAGGAAAGGATGAATGTTTCTTTATGTCTGAAAAGAGAGAAAAAATGAAATGAAACCAAAGTGCTGCCAGTTCCAGTCAGTGTGTTTGGTTTGTGTCTGAGGCGTAATCCTGCTGTACGGACCGTGGCGGTGGTGGGGGGGCTGTGGGGCTTGAAGCAGGATCTCAGGTTGCTGTTGTATCTCCTGTAGAAAATGCAGGCAGACACTGACGGCCAGAATTACAAACAGTTGTTTTCTTCATATCTCTTCTTTCATTTGTCCGTTCTTTGCCTGCAGGCTTATCACCTCTGACACCAGCTTACCTTCTCACTTCTTTGACATTTGTTTCACCTTCAGCTATTGATCCTCCAGAATAGTTTTTAACGTTTGGAGGTTTCTCATCACATTTCTGTCTGTCGCCCACAGCAGGCAGGAGGGGAAGGTTTGGCTCTGAATGATGGACTCTTTAAAAAATCTGGTCTGAGAAGATCCTGCATCATGTTGGGTCTGTTTAGGTACGACAGCATTCTCAATATTTACACTTAAAAAACTGCTACAGAAATCCTCACATTGTTAAACATCTTTATTTCCTTTTGCTCTGGAAGAACTTTGGTCCTTCTTACAACTCCTTCATTACTCTGTTTTAACTGGGGT
>NW_015150890.1:685706-686845 GCF_000732505.1 Cyprinodon variegatus
GAACTTTCAGAAGTTTGAGTTCTGAATATAACCAGACTTTTCCTTTATTTCCCATCACAAACTATCTATAATTATACAGTAATGAAATGGATTTTTATTTTTGAGAAAAACAGTCAAATGCATAATTTCTTCAGACCTTTTTCCTCCTTTGAGGCTTTTTATAGAAATGTTTGTATTGTTTAGTGCGTATGTTGATGTGCAGCACATCTATCTGCAAGCATACAGTCGATAAATGATGCAGGCGATGAAGCAGAGACCTGTTGCATCTTGCCAGCAGATAAATGACCTCTGACCTTCCAGTCAGAATGTAATCATTTCATATATAAATCATTTTCAGAAGTTTCAGACTTTTGCTTTAAGGTGTATTATTTAACTGTAATTCATCTATACTGCAATACTGTTTATATACAATGTCACACAACTAGCAAAGACCTTTACCTGAAACCAAACCTCACTGCACATATTGTCGTCTGTCCCTAAAAGGAGAAGAGCTCCTTTCAGGGATGTGGTTGGCATGACAACGTGGACAACGTGGACAACGTGGTGCATGTTGGGAAAATGGTCCTAATAAATAAATGTTAGACCTCTCCATCATGTCCATGCATGGAAACACATTCATTACCTGAGTTGCAGGTTTTGTTATCACTGAATTAAATTTCCCCGCCAACTCATTGATCCTCTGATTCTATTGGATGGAAGGAATCATGCAGCGATCCGATTGGTCATGCATGTCTCTGAATGTGTTTGCTACCATGATGTGTTTCTGCTGAGAGGATTACACCATGGTAGCACATCCTCTGATAGCAGCTTCTCTGCTGCTACTGTCAGATCAAATCAAGACGTTTCACACTGGAGCCACTTTCACCCCGCTCCCCTCACAGTCACACTCTGCTGAGATGACTTGGCCAGTCAAGCCCTCTGCTTTGGTGTCTTTTCATGTGAGAACCAATTAGTTTAAATCAAATTAACTTCTTGTTGTTTTTAGTTTGATAAAAACCAATTGAATGATGAACATTAGCCTCTAACCATAGAGCTTGTTTTTTTCCCCCTTTTACTCTACATCCACTAACAGGGGCAGATTCAAGAAATGTGGGGCCCTAGGCAAAGACAGGCAGGGGGCCCTCTGAATGGAGAAGACA
>NW_015150890.1:687690-696381 GCF_000732505.1 Cyprinodon variegatus
CCCACCCCACGACTGATTCTCTCCCTGGGAAATGAGACCAGTTAGTTCCCTGGGAAAACCCAGAATAAATGAAACTGGAATCATTTGAAGCTATTTTAAGGGTTTTTTCCTTATTGAATAATTCTTAGTATTATGAGATGAATGCAGAAGAGACATCCAGTAAGTGGAGGAATAATTCCTCCATGCCATCACTTGTTCATCAATATTTGATGCATGATTTTAATTCATAGCTGCCATGCTGGTTCGTTAGCCGAGGCATCTCCCTGTGCTGCTCTATGGCTCCAGTTATCACCCAGCAATTAGTAAAGCATTAATACTAAAGATTCACTCTGGATCCACATCAGGTTCATGCATAAACTGACACAGACTGCATAGAAGCTCCCTTCTCTTTGTCTTGGTTGCAGCAATTTAAATGAAATGCAGGATATTTAAATTTTGACATTTATTAAAATGCTACTAAAGTAGAACAGAAGCACATTTTGTCATTTTATTCTAAATGAGGTAGCTGACGAGTAAAAAAAAAATTTCAGATTTTTATGTATCAGAAAATGTGTGTTAGACAGAAAAACTATATTTATGCAGAATAATCAAGGCCACAACCTACAGTTTCATTCTGACTGGAAGGTCAGAGGTCATTTATCGGCTGGCAAGATGCAACAGGTCTCTGCTGCATCGTCTGCTTCATTTATCGACTGTATGCTTGCAGAGAGATGTGCTGCACGTCAAAATATGCACTAAGCACTTACTGAGCTACAAACATTTTTATAATAAGCCTGAAAGGAAGAAAAAGGTCTGAAGAAATAATGCATTTGACCGTTTTTCTCAAAAATAAAAATCCATTTCATAAAATCAATGAATGAGTTTTGTTACTCTATAATTTTTTATGAGATTTAAATGAAAAGTCCAGTCATACACTAAAGAATTATGCGACCATTTTTGGCGTTTACATTTGTTTCAGGGCAGGACATACAAAAATGTGTTAAAGTAACTAAATATGATTAAGTAAATGCCACAAACAGTTATTTTTTTGGGGGGTCTATTCCGAATCCAAGCTTCTGAAAATACTTTAAATATGAAATTATTACATACTCTGGTGAATTTCAATGGTGAAGTCCTCTGGAAATCTTCAATAATTGTTGTTGATTGCAGATGTGTCTAGTAGTTCCCATTGATTTAGCTTGTAAAGCGGGGAGAATGGCGCTAGGCTTACCGCACCGTGACGTCACTGCTGGAAGATGGCAGGAGGGAGGGGCTACTATATTTGGGCAAAGATGGCCGCTCCCAGACTCAGTGATCAGGACAAAAACTATTGTTATTTTTTTACTGATTAAACTAAATTTATTTAATAAAGAATTAGTTTTAGGTATAAATAACGATCCATTGATTATTCCGTAGTGACGACATTTCCTTTAAACCTCCTTAAAGCTGACTTTACTGAGTTTGATATCTACTAATGATGAGGAAGGTAAAGAGTTTAATGCATACAGACTGAAGTTCTGACCTCAGTCCAGTCATATTTCATCTGCATTATAAATTCATTCCAACTCTTGATCTGGGTTACAAACATGTGGAAAAGTAACATAAACCAGAGCAGAGAGTGTTTAACTGCTCCTATAATAATCCCTGGGGCTGAGGGGCAGATTTAATGAACAGAAAGGTCCTCCATCAGACACAAAGGGCACAGAGGCTGGGTCAGGAGGGGTAGGGGTGTTTGTAGATGGGTCAAAGGTCACAACTTTCTAGTCAGCCCCTGAGTCCACAGCACACTTAACCCCTCATTGTGCTCGACCTCCTCTCATCCAGGAGATCCCAGATGCCAGAGGATAATTGATGGTCTCTTCATGACCGAAAAAGACTTTTTGTCTCTATAATAAAGACCCACTGTATGTTTCATTGATTTAAGGGATTTAGAATGTAACAAAAACACAAAATATTCCTTATCACTTCAGGAAGTGATAGAAAAACAGGAAGTCTTTATTTTTGTGATTCGACCTGAACTCATCCAGGTTTCCTTTGAATCAACCATGATTAGAGAAGCTGAAGGCTAATAGGGAGCCGTCCGCTTGTTTCCCACCAAACCTTCCTCACGCTGCTGCTGCCTGTCCAGGGGAGGTGGGAGTCATCATGCACAGCAAAAACAGGCTTCACATCTTTTTCAGCAGAGAAGTCAGATCCAGACCTTAAGTTTCTGATATATAATAAAACAAAAACTAACCTAAGAAACAAACGACTGAACTGGAGATGATCAGCCTCCACTCAGTGGGAGCTACAGCCTCCTGGAAAACTCTTTCCAAAAGCCTTTCACCTATTTCTCACCTCAATCCTCCAGGCATTATATCCGATGGACTTCCACAAAGCAGAGAATAAGTGGGATTAACAGGAGAAAAAAAAGACTCTTTCTGGTCTGATAATTGAGTAATAAAAGTCTGTACATCCTGATCCCACTAAATGAGGTACAGAGGAATCCATTATCTAAGGATGCATAAAGGATAGAGCAACTAGGAACACAGACATCACCTAAACTGACAGGATGACAGCGGAATCAGATCATCTTCAGAAGCTGCATAGATCCACAGTTTAGCTGTATAATCTCTTATTATTCATCAGTTATTCATCTCACATAGCTTTAACCTTTGTGGAAGAATAACAAGAAGAAAGTCATTGCTCAATGAAAGCAAAATAAATCCTGTTTGCCAGGAGTCAGCTTGGAGATACAGCAAAGAAAAAAGGTTCTTTATTCAGACGAAACTTAAACTGAAGTAATTTATTCTCCAGCAGAACATAATGTGAGGAGGAAACAGTGAAGAAAGGCAGCATCCCGCAGTGAGGAGCAGGTTTTCCTTCTGCAGAGACAAGAAGATAAACACAGAGCTGCCATCCTGGAGGAAAACTCCTTAGATGCAGCAGCGCACTGAAAACATCCAACATTAGATCTACTGGATTCACTGGTGGACGGGTTTACCACCAACCTTTAGCTTTGGCAGCGATCTGCTGGGCTGGTCCAAAGTTTCAACTCTCAAATGCTGCAAAGGATGCAATACTGGCTTTATTTGGCCTTATATAGGGACTAAATACTACAGTGATTTGCATAATTTTACAATAATCAACTTTAATTTTCTCTTTTTTTTTGCATGTTAAAAGAACAATGTGTTATATCTGGGTTATCTATTTTACATGTATCTATATTTAACTATGGACTGTGTGATTCTGCAGGTTTCATCTTCAGACTTTTTCAGATCAAATATAAAAAAAACTATTAAAGGCATAAAGTTATTTAATTATTTGGCATTTTTTCTCCATGGTATTGAAAATGTTATTGAATATTTTCCTGTGTATTGATATCAGGTTTGTTATATTAGTGTCGTGACAACCCTACAACCTACAGTGTTCTGGTCATTAAATAGTTTCCTTCACTTCAACGACTGAATCACTTCCTTCTAAAAACATTTGATCAGTTTAAACTCAGGAGAGAAGTTTTAGTTTGTGACTTTCAATCCTGCAACCTGAGCATCACTCAAGGGTTTCCTCACTCTGTTAACTTTCTGTTTAGTTCACCATAAAAATGCATCTTTAAATTTTGACCTAGTGATCAGGGTTATTTTTAGTTTATTCAGGAAATTCAGGATGAACGACTATATAAAGCAGAAGCCACATGTTACCCTCAGATTAATTTAGCTAACAGCCAATCTGTACTGACTCTGAATACTAAAGGCTGCTTCTTTCTGTAAAACGCCACACGGACAAAAAGCTTTGTTCACTGCAAGATTTATGTTGTGTTGGTTTACCCCGATAAAATACGATAAAGTTTGAGGAAATTAAAGGGCTGTGAATACTTTGGCACCTTAGAACCTTTTATGTTTCTCTAGCATTTTATTATGTCCTGTGGTCGGTTGATGCTCATCTCCAGCGATCACATGTAGAACCAGAGGTCATCAGCCTCCGACTGACCTGGAACCTTTCAGCTTAGAGCTGGTCAGGGATCCTAGATCTAGATGTAGCAGATCGCTGTTTATCAGGATGCAAACAGGAAGTGACTCTAAATGTTGGTCATTAGTTTGTGGAAAACAAGGTGCAGGAAAAAAGAAAATGGCGGAGTCATTTTTATAGAGCTCAAAATCGTTTCCTCAGAAAGGAAGAGAAACTTTTATTTTTCTGTTTATAGATAAAAATCATCCTGATTTAAAAAAAAGAAAAACTCAGATAAATGTCATGAGAAGCTGAGAATTACTGATCTACCTGATTTATTTCTTTATAGTTGCTCCTTTGGAACATTTTCACTCCCTAACTGGTCTCTCCAGGTAGAGGTTGGAGCAGCCAGTTCACCTTTGACCTCTGCTGTGTATCCGGACAGCTCCGCCCCTCAGTAAAGTTACAGGGGGTCCTAATAAAACATGAAACATCCTGCTGATGTTTCTACCTGCCTGCTGCCTCCATGAGAGCAGATGATAGGATGATCTGAACATGTGCAGCTCAGCTGACTTTAGGGCAAGGCGTCGTCTCGTCTCGCTCCAGTTAAAGAGGAAACTCAGATTAAACCACCTTCTTAAAGCTGGACCAGCTGTCCGAGTCGTTGTTCGAAGGCATGGAGATCCTCCATCTCTCAGATCTTCTTTGTTCTTTTCCATTCAGAGCTCAGCTTCATCCATATTTCTGCATATTATATCCAACCCTGCAGACTCTCAGCTCTGCCACAGCTTCAGGAAGGAATAACTGCTTTTAAACTTCATGAGTTTTATTTTCTTCTGTTAACATAAAAAATATGCATGAATATTCAGCTTCTTCAGTTGCTTTTAAATTATTTGTCTGAATAATAACCAGAGATGGGAAGTAACGAAGTACAAATACTTCGTTACTGTACTCAAGTAGATTTTTCTGATATTTTTACTTTACTTTACTACTTATTTTTATGGCGACTTTTTACTTCTACTCCTTACATTTTTACCCAAATATCTGTACTTTCTACTCCTTACATTTTTAAAAATTGTCTCGTTACTTTAGTTTTGAATCATTTCAATGGAGTTACCGATATTATTTTTCACGTCATCAATACCAAATTCAATCTAATTGGATGGGAATCTACGTTGCATTTGACGCACCACTACAAGATGAATCGACAGATTCGGCGGTATTCATTGGCGGCAAATCATTGCAGCTTGGTGGCGGTGGCGTTAGCATAGTAGCATGGACGACGAGATGATTGAAAATGAACACAACGGAGATCTAGTCCTATTGGCAGACATCCATTTAAAATGTAGGCAACGGCATGAAAAAAGTGGTTTCTACTTTTACTTTTATACTTTAAGTAAATTTACAAGCCTGTACTTTGTTACTTTTACTTGAGTAAAGAAGTTTAATCAGTACTTCCACTTTTACCAGAGTATTTTTTAACACAAGTATCTGTACTTTTACTCTAGTACGGAAAGTGAGTACTTTTGCCATCTCTGATAATAACTAATGTTGCACCGATACCGATACCAGTATCGGGTGGGGCCCCAGTCCAGCTCTAACATGGTTGTATCGGTATCGGCGAGTACCAACAAATAGGGCACCGATACCATTTTGAGAGCCAAAAGTTTATTCAACTATTGTCACCCATTCCAGGTAGGCAATAAAAAGTTCTACTCTGTTCACTTTGTATTAGTCTGTTTCCTGCTTCTCAAAGGTAGGCAACAGCTTGACAAAGACATGATGGCAATTATTTTACTTCAGAGTAGGATGCAGATCTTCATATATACACACATACATTAATTTCAAACAGATGCTGCACGGTTCCAGGTTTTATTTCCAGACCCAGTCTTCCTGCATGGAGTTAGCATGTTCTCCGTGAGCATATGTGGATTCTTACCGGGTACTCAGACTTCCTCCCACAGTCCAAAAACATGACTGTTAGGTTAATTGGCTTCTCTAAATCCTCCTTAGGTGTGAGTGTGTGTGTGTGAATGGTTGTTAGTCCTGTTTGTCTCTGTGTTGCCCTGCGATGGACTGGAGACCTGTCCAAGATGGACCCCGCCTCTCGCTCACTGACAGCTGGAGATAGGCACCAGCAGCCCTCACCACCCCAGCAGGGCTGAGGGTGATGGAAAATGGATGGATGTCTGCCTGGGATGGAATCAGGGATGCAGGACGTTTGCCCGCCTGCACTGACCTCCAGCATCTACTTCCTGTTTCAATGCTGATACCATCAGGAACTGCTGACATCATCAAAGATTAAAGCCGGTGTTCTTTCAGACCAGCATACCTATAGTCAATACGCAAGACGTCAGATTTGCATTTATCCCTTTAGTTTAGTACAAAAAAATAGACTTTAAACTACCTAAACAGGCATCTTTCCCTTAGTCATATACAAAAAAAAAAATTAAGGTCAGATCGTCATACGCTTCAAAAAACACCAAAGAGTAAGTCATTAAATAGTTTTTTAGTACACGACTAAAGGGATAGACGCCTGTTGAGGTAATTTAAAGTCTATTTTTTGTACAAAACTAAAGGGATAAAAAAGTATTGGCATTTTCAGGCATTTTCAGTAGAGTTTATAAAAGACAAGCCTTTTTTTTCATTCTTTTATAATTTATTCGACAGGGACAGATTAATTAATTAGCTTTGCTGCAAATGTATCAAAATTAGCAAACAGTCTATTCTTCATCTGTTGTCCCTAAACAGACCTTACAATTGTCTAATTTGAAATTTTAACCATGAATCCGACAATAAATTTCTCCTGTTTTAGTTCAGATGGATGTTTTGATTTGCTAAATATCAGAAAAGGATCATTTCTGTGATAACTTGTTGATGTCCTCAGTCTGACCTTTGAACTGTGTGCTTTGGGTGATTCCTTGTGTTCTACAAAATCTGATATGAATATAATTCAATAGATTTTTTAGGTTTATTTGGAGAAAAGGTTTCCTCCTTTCATTGAGACGTGTACGGCTGGAGCAATTAATCAGATTAATCGACTATTGAAATAATGGTCAGCTCATTTATCAATTCTATAGAGACTGAATCATTCCTTAAGCTGACAGAACGACTCACTTAGAGCAGGAATTAGACCAGGATTGTAAAAAGAATGTATGAACATTTTGCATTTGAGGTTTAAAAAAAACTTTTTCTTGTCAATCTGCTCTTTCCAGAACTCCTCAGTCAAAAAGTTCTAGTGTCACCTGGTTTAATTTTATAAAGTATTCTTTAAGGAACCTTTGGCTTTCTGATTATTAATTGATAAATAATCGAAAGCTTCCATCGATTAGCTTACTCTGTGGAACCTTCATGATGTCTACACCTCTGCCCCCCGTTGTGTTTGCTCACCTCCAGGGATTTATAAAGTAAAGAAAACTACATGTGTGGAAGTCTAAAGCTTTTATAAAGTCCAAGATGAATAATTACCAGATTATTAAACCTGTGATTCATCTGATCTGATGGAGATAACGTCAGCTTGGTGCACCGAACGTTGGAGCAGCTCAGACTAACACCAGCCTGTCCTACTGCTTCTATTTAGTCATTTATAATCGTCGGGTCTTTGGATGCGTTTAGAGCGTTTGAACTTCATCCCCGGTGGATCCATCAGTGTTATGGATAAACGGACCGGACCATATGACCCACACTCTCATTATATTTCTTCATTCAGGTGGATATGATGTAATTCTGAGACAAAAAATAAAAAAGTTGCCAAGAAAACCCACAACAGAATCCTAAACAGACGTCTGAACATTTTAAAGCCACATCAACTCCTCAGATATAAAACTATTGTTAAATAAAAAGATAAAAGCTCAGCCAATCAAATGAACATTTAACCCACCCAACATTTCTTCCCTCTTTCAGGTTCTTTGTCATCGCCTCCCTAATTGTTTCATGATTGACGGTCAGACTATGTTCATAAAGTCATTTAATTAAATTATTCCAGTATTATAAATCAATATAAGTGACCTTATAAGTCTAGCCCTTTCTAGGCTTCACTTTTTTATAATTTTTAACTAAATAAAACTGTAGTTTATTTTGTAATCCTCATTTTTAGTTCAAATAAAACATGCCAGCCCTTTTCTTTTTTTCTTTGCGCAGGCATGGAGCGTCATCATCTAATGTAACCTGGAACCAAACCTTTATCCCAGGAACATCAGCTCTGTCCAAACAAACCATTTTTGAATTAAATCTTGATATAAGTTGATAATAACTGATAGGAAAAGTGACAAACATCCTTCATATATGTTCCACTAACCATGTTGCATAGAACACGTCTGGACTCTCCAGTTTCCTTCCATTCAGTCTGGTTGAACTGGGATCAGAAAACGTACCAGCTGACTACAGACTGGCCGCCCTGTTAGGCTGAACCCCCCCGTTCTCCACCCGGTTGGTCTGGCCCGGCGCCACTGAAGCCTCCCTGATCATCAGACATTCTCTTTCTACCTCGCTACAAAGCAGGAGCCGCAGCTCCGACACAAAGGTCACGTTTAATGATGGCGGCATCACGCTGGCATCAGGAGCCGCTTCCACCGGAAGCGTGGGGCCCTGAGGGGAACCGTGTCGTCCTGCAGCCCTGCTGCCTCTGAATTAACATGCGGCTCTGCATTGTGCTCCTACATCTGAGCTCCATGTGATGTGGGCTCCAGAAGCAGAGAGCGGCGGGGTAACGGCTGTCCAGCCTCAGCGGCAGAGCCAGCAGAGGAAGGTATCAGCTCCGCTTCCTGCAGGTCGGCTCACACTATC
>NW_015150890.1:697191-698480 GCF_000732505.1 Cyprinodon variegatus
TAAACCCTGAGTGTCTTAGGAGCAAATTCATCCTGAAATTACATATATGAATTAAATTAAGTCCAGCTCTCAATCTATAAATTGGAAATATATTTGTTTGTATTTGTATAACAGAAAGGCATTGAGGAATATTTTCAGTTGGAACCGTTATTTTAAATGTCATCATGTCTGATTTATGTCTAATATTTAGCCTCACCCAATTATTTCCCAAAATAAACACTGCAAAACACCATGAAAGCCCATTTGAATCTCTGGATGACCCCCCCAGACTTTATAGATCCACATCTTGACTATAACTTAAACTAATTTGGACTGAATCAGTTGAAGCATGTTTGTTCTAGAGAGGTTTTAGTGGGCAGTGTTCTAGGAGGAAATGGTTTTGGCACAATGCCAAAAGTGCAAAATGCATTTCTATCGTTTCTATAGATAGATAAACATCAGCTGGTGTCAGCTGGGTCCTGAACTGGGCCCACCGGGCTTAAAGGGTTATAAATGTTTTCTCTATTGAACGTCATTTTTCAGAATCTGTCCTGCAGCTCTGTGCTGCTGAAGGAGGACAAACTTTAAAAATACAACATTTACAAACACAAACAGGCCAGAATTAAAGTATTTTGCTCCTCCTGGCAGAATTGTCCAACATGGATGGGTTTACACTGGGGGAGCTCCTATTCTGAAGTACATTGATTGAAACAGTGTCTGTGTTTGATGTGAAGGTGGCTCAGCGTGTCTGAGCGCTCAGAGGGCTCCTCTATTGCTGCATCAGATGCACGTCTCTGCTGCAGACGCGCTTCATATGTATGTTAGTTCACTGAAGGTTGCAAACCATCGGGTCACACTGAGCGGTTTGATGCTGCTGTTAATGAGAAGCAGAGGAAATGCAGACGTGCACTCGTCTCTCCAGCTAAACACAGAGATTTGATTTATTTCCTTCATTCAAGGTCGTCTCATTTAAAGTTCTCTAACAGAATCCAGGTTTTATTAAAAAATGTTTGTTAGACATACATCTGGTCCAAACCAGAACATACTTTTTTCCTATTTGGTCAAACTGGACTTTTAGCAGAAAAACTGTGAGTTTCCATTAAAGTCTTGTGTGACGGTCGTTGCTCCTGTCGGACAGAGATGATCTGGGTGGGATCCAGGTCCAGTCAAACCTGGATCAGATCAAGCCCACCTCTAAAAACAGGTCTTGGTTTTTTGCTCCAAAGTTTCCACCAGAACTAAAAGTCCAGATTAAAGGGAAACAAACTCTGGTCTGTTTAATGTGGAACAAAGGAAGCAGGAATGAAAAA
>NW_015150890.1:699683-705421 GCF_000732505.1 Cyprinodon variegatus
TGCCTTGCCTTGCCTTGCCTTACAGTCAGCCTCCATAATCAGGACATTTCAGACATTTATAAAAATCCTAGCTTCCCTACCGCGCCACACAATTTCTAGAGATGATTCTGCTTAGCAGTGTGATGAACCTCAAGGTCTGTTGTTGTTTCCTGCATCTGGAAGCCATGATTAGATTATGATTGTCATATCCACTTCCCAAAAGCCGACTCTGTCAAGTAAATTCACCAAACTCTGCCTTCTTTGCCTGACTCTCCGCAGACCTCCTGAATGTTACCGTGCTAGCGTGATGGGAAAACAGTCGTAAGGAACCAAGCACAGTTTGGTTTTCAGAGGGTAGAGGAAATGGGGCTTAAAATACTGACTCCACATAGATAACCCGCTAGATCCCCTGTAGATATATTAATTACAGCCTCTTTGGATAAACTGATAAAATAATTTTGCCACCAGGGGTGAAAGTAGACATTCTTTCTGATACTTTATTAAGTATCAGAAAGAATGATACTTAATAAAGTATCATTCCTGCATCAATTTTCTTTTTGTTCAGATTGAGACGTATATAACCTACATATCTATACACAATAGCCTACATAAGAACCATTTCATAGGGGTCTTATATAAGAAAAATACACAGAAAACCTGCAAACGATGCAGAGCTTAATTTAATGGAAAGTAAAATGTTAAAATATTGAAAGGAAAAACTACAGGAAAACATTTCCCTCTTATTTGAATAGATAGAAGCAGGAAGAAAGAGAGAAATAGTCAAAGACGATCTATGTGCATTTCAATAAGTGACTTTATTAAAACATAAACATTAGCAGCAGAACATTTAATCTGGATATTCCTTTGGAAAAAATTCAAAGTTTTTTTTATCACCTCATGTGCGCTGGAAGTAATTAAATCCATACAGGCAGATATTTTATCAGCCACATATAGTTAATTCAGCACCAAGGACAGAGTCTGCCATCGGGCTGCAGCGTGAGTGAACGCATGGATCAAAGCGCGTAGCACGGCTGACATAGCGGTTTGCAACGCAGTTTAAGTTGATCACACATCAGACACGCACTGAATGAGCGTAACTATTGCATAGGAGAGGAATTCAATTTTTAAGCTCAGTCTATTCAGGGGATCTATTTCATTTAGGAAATGTGGGGCCCTAGGCAAACACAGGCAGGGGGCCCTCTGAATTGAGAAGACAACACATAGAACAGACCCATTCTCCAGATAGAGAAATGTTAATAGAATAGACATCCATTATCTGTTCTAGGTTGTGTCCTTCTCTTCTTGTCCCTTTTCTTCTTGTTTTCCTCTCTATGTTTTGTACTCAGCTGACTTTTCATGCTGTCTCTAAAGGAATGAAAGATTTTTTCCAAGCACTAAGCTCACTTAGCTGATTGCTCCTTCCTGTGTTTCCAAAAAGGCCAAAGTAAATAACCCAGTCCTTCTTTTCACTGTAGACAAGCCATGATCTGCTTCTCTGTTCTCCATTTTTCATTTGGATGAAATAATAGCTGCATGAATCATGACAGCAGACAAGATAGAGGAGAGCAGCAGGCGGGGTTACCAATCTACTCGCTCTGGAGAGCAGAGTTCGCTGCTTTTAGATGTTGTCTCCAAAGTCTCCAGTAGCAGAAAAAAGTCTCTAGATTTGGCGCTAGGAGCTTTTTAGAAATCAAAGCACTAGAGGGGTCTGAAAAGTGGCTAAATATCGTTTGTTTTCAAACGAATTGCTGCTGTCTGTTTAAGGGGGGGGGGGGGGGGGGGGGGGGGGGGGGGGGGGTTAATGCTGTTAAAATGTAAACATTAGATGATAGATGATGCCTATAAATTCAGCAGTAAATAACCTTATATAATTATGTTTAAATCGGAAATATCATTAATTACATAGAAGATTTTGGTGGATTTCTTTAAGTTTGAAGCTTTTTCTTTCCTCTCACCCCAGAAAAGGAGCTTCAGTGCGTTTAGCGACGCTCAGATTGGATCAGCAAGCTGCTGTTCACCGGTTGGGGCAGAAACAACCTGCAGTAATAAAGAATAAAGCTGAAGAGACGAAGCGTCCAGAACCAGCAGGCCGCTGTAGAGTTTTGCTTCTGTGTTTCAGTCAATTATTTCCCAAACTGGTCATTGATTTTCTCATTGAGCCTCCCTCTGAGCTCCACTCTTCTGCTATCGAGCTTTTCGCTTGGATACCCACGGTTTGACCAAGCATGGGACCCCCCCACACACACACACTGATGAATCAGCACATAATAGACAAGCAGAAGCATCTCTATTATGTTAAACACTTCTGTTAAACACTTTGGTCTGATCCAAACAGAGCGACTGCATCGACTTTCATTGTGAGCAGAAATGAGAAAGCAGAGTTTCCCCATCAGTCTGTCTCCATGCAGTCAGTCCACATCTCTTCTTTCACCTCACTGATTAGTTGAACTATTTCTCCTCATCTTGTCAGCCTGAACGCATCGATGCCATCAGTGGGAGACGACTCAGAGGAATATGAGCCCAGATCCGTCAGGAGCACGGCTGCTGTTCAGAGTAGATCTGCCTCTGATAGATTTCCCTCATTAGATTCATAGTTCCTCATAGTTCACGTCTATATACCTATAGAACCAGCCCCTCCATTTACAATCGATTACACGTTTGGGCAAAAAAGAACAAAAACCAAAGAGCAGTGAGCGCTTTAAAGAGCAGCTATGGAAGGATGGGATCTGCTTGACCCTCATCAGATGGCCAAAGATCTGCCATCTGCACCCAAACTGGAGCACAGAGACAGGGATGCTGCTGGTTGGCTCAGACCAAACAAACAGCAGGAGGTCTGAAAAACCAGTTCAATACTGGAAAAGGAAGAATGGAACCAGTATTAACACCCCATAACATGATGAGCAGAGATGACAGCGATCTGTGGGCTTTAAACCGCTTTCATTGGTATGCACCGACATGGAGTCAAAGCCAGTGTTCCCATTACAGACGGCATCAAGGTGATCTGATGGCTTAACTCAGCTGTTTGCTCTCACACACACACACACACACACACACACACACACACACACACACACACACATACATGCTTATCTGAATGCATGTATGCAGTGAAACAGTCAGAGTAACATTCAGCCTGGGTGAACCTAATTAGACCTTCAGCCCATGCAGGATCAGAACCAGTAAAGAAACAGAGCCTTGGTGTGATCAGCTCACCGTGGCAAGGATGAGGAGGGAGAAGTTCAGGAGAGTTCACAGCTTCATCTACCAGAGCAAACCACTTTTCACTCACAGCCATCTGATTCCCCTGCTAACAGAAACCTTCCACAGAAAGTTTCATCTCATTATCTGCATGGAAGGAGAACCCAGGATCATTGCTGCTAATCTGTGAGGACATCAGGACATCCAGCCCCTCATGTCCATCAGCTCCTAACTTCTCCTGTCAGCATGATCTGCTGCCTGAGCGGGTGAAGGCGTAAAGGAACCCTGATCACTCACCGTTGGAGCCCGTGAAGTTCCCCCAGTCCAGCAGCGAGCTGTTAAAGGACGGCAGAGACTCGTTGAAGAACAGATCGCTGCCGTTGGATGGGTTCCTGATGGTGTCGGTGAATAGATTCATCTGCAGCAGGGTCTTGATCAGGTAGCGCAGCATGGTGCCCCCCCAGAGGGACCTGCAGCCCCGCTGCTCTGGGTGCTTCCTCTCAGCTTGTCCTCCTGAAAGTCAGGCTTTCTCCAAGTGATGCTCTGCTCAGGCTTCCACACGAGGGAGAAGATAAATCAGAAAAGTGTAAAAGAGTAGAAATAGAAGTAAAGTTGGTGGAAATCGGTTGTCAGCTTGCAGAGGCGGGGTCCTGCTGTGACTCCCCCTGAGCATCGGATCGGGCCGTCCTCCTTGTTTCTATTGTTCTGGGATTAAATAACTTCACATGCCGTCTGCCGTCACCCTGAACAACAGCCTCTTGCTGCTGTGGAAGAATCCAGCGAAGTGATGTTGACCCTTCAGATTGTTCTCCGCTCTCCAACCCCTCCCTCTAGCTCCTCCTCCCTCCCTCTCTCTCTCCCCTCTCCTCTCCTCCCTCTCTCTGATGGGGTCCCTGGAGGGGAGTATGGGGCTGAGGGGGGTCCAGAGAGCAGGTGTTGTTGGCTATAAATGTTTAATTATTAGATTCATAATCATCCCAGGAGGCTGTGAATCAGGGTGGCTGAGGAAAAGGCTTACTGTCCCTGTCTTTAAAAAAACAAAACATGCAGAGATGCTCCAAAAAAAGACACGGGATGAGCCAGACTCCTGCTGTGTGCTTTGAATTGATCCATTTTAAAAAATACAAACAGATTCTGACAGCTTCTCGGTACAGATCTATGTTGCATCCAATGCTTTTAACTGAGACACGTAAGTTTAAACAAATCTCCCAGGTTTAAGTTCACTTCACTGGCTGCAGGTTAACTTTAGCATTCATTTTAATATTTTCTTATTTTGTCTTTAAATGGCTTTTTCCTGTCATAAATTGGGACAGATGGACCCAGTATTCAAGGAGAGTCAGACAATGAGAAGTTTCAAAACATTTAATGACAGAAAATAATAGAACAAAACCGAACGCGGACTGCTGAGGATAAGCAGACCGCCTCGGCTGCAGAAGGGGGAGCGGGTCACCGCCCAATCACTGACGCTCTGGAAGCAGACACATAGGTAAGTGACCACGATCATCTGACAGGAGGTGATAATCAGAGTGAGTTTATTACACCGTGCAACACTTACCTCGTTTACTGTTCAGTTTATCCAGTCTGAGGAAGGTAGGATCCAGCCGATGGACTATCAAACGAGATGCAGCCAAGAGCCGCCCATCAGTGTCCCGGAAGCAGCAGCCTCAGTGAGCAGGCAGGAATGTGATCCAGGTCAGGGAAACAGTTCAGAACCTGACTAGGACCCGACTAGGGGTTGTGATCCGAACAGGAACAGACAGATCCAGGGTTCCAGGAATCTTGAGAGCGTTTAGAGTTCCATGAGTCCAGTGGCGAGCTCAGACAGACACACTCAGATGGAGACAGACAGTGGTAGAGAGACAGAGACAAGACATGGTACCAGAATTACTGCAGAACTTTAAACTGGTCTCCGCCTAAGAGACAGGCTTACTGGACTAAATCTGACCTCCCCCGCACGCCGAGCCAAAACCCTGAGGGCTCATAGTGGTTTCTGGTTTCAGACAGGTTCAACCTGGGAAACAGAGAAGACAAAGGATCAGGTTCAGGTTCAGGTCTCGTAGTCAGGAGACTAGACAGACTGGTTGGCTCAGGGTTTGCTGTACTGTGACTGACTTACACTCTGGCACTGGAGTGAGGTTCTCAGCCCGCTTAAGTACTGGTCTCCTGATGAGCAGATGAGAAACAGCTGGTGAAGTCAGCTCCAGCTTCAGGACATCCAATACGCCCTCTGGTGGAGAAAGGTAGACAGAACCCCAGATCCCAACAGTAACACAAACCACTAGGAAGGGATCCTTGGCGCCCTCTGGACATGATCAGGAGGCAGGAGACAAACACCAAACCTTCTTAATCCACTGGCCTCCAAGAGTCAGGACATGAACAAGGAACTAACTAACTCTCATAAAACAAAAATGGATAACTGACACAAATAAAGTAAGAAAAACTAACGAATTAACGAGTAATGATCTGGCCCCGATAGCTGGGCTGAACCGTATATATAGCAGAGGAAGCAGGTGCATAAGTTGAATGATAATTAGAGAGCAAGGAGGGAAAAGCAGGTAAAT
>NW_015150890.1:706757-707389 GCF_000732505.1 Cyprinodon variegatus
CAGAAAAGCTCCTGGGGCTGTGATCATGACATTTCCCGCCATATAGCACACATATATCGTTGATCTCATACATCTTGATGTGACCCTTCCTTCTTTTAGGTCAGCGGATCGGTCACTGTGGTCAGGACCTGAAACCAGGGGTAAACTCAGAGCGGACCAGGCTGTCTCATGTTGGTGATTGCTGGGTTCCCTGTAGTCATCGCAGTACTATTTGTGTTTGCAGTGCATTTGCACCTTTCAGTCAATAAAACAATCCAAGTTAGAGACACAACTGTGACTTTAAAGTTATATGGAAGCAGCTGTTCCAACCGTTGCATTTCCGGATTCTCCTGAGTGGTGCCCGACTTTACACGAGTGAATAAAGTGAATGTGATTGGTCATTTATCAAGGGGGCGGGATTGTTGTGGCGGAAGGTTCGCAAGCTAGTTTGGTTGTGGCCGGTTTGTTGGAAGCATCTTGCTAACCAGTTAGCAACTTAGTGCTAGCAGGTTTCCAATGGGAAATTCCATTGGGACCAAGTAGCACTAAATTGGTGACTTAGAAACGACGCTGTCAAGGAACGCTATGGACAGAGGAAACATGCAAGAGGAGGAGAGTTTAGTGTCGGAGGTCGTAGATGAGACTTCCCGGTC
>NW_015150890.1:710222-711553 GCF_000732505.1 Cyprinodon variegatus
AATAAACTGAATTGAATTGAATTGAACTGCAAACATAAAACCAAAATTTATATTTTTTCCTAATATAAAGAAAGAAAAACTTGCTGTAGAAGTGGTACAGGGGTTGAAATTTCAGGACAAGTGATATGAAGAAATTATGTTAAAAAATCTCAGTAAAGTCAATGTTATCATTTTAAACAATGAATCTGAATAATCTTATAATTAAACAACAGAAAGAAGAAATTTTGTTCCCTGTTCATAAAATGCATTCAGCGGTGAGCCAGAAATATTTTTGTTTGTGCGTATGCTAACAACATTTTAGGGAGCGCTGCAGCAGGATCAGACAGAAACCTTTCGGGTCCTTCACCACAAAACATGGGGAAAAAAACTGAACTGAACTTACATGAATTCTAGTCTGCTTCACTGAGTTTGACTGAATTAAAAGGGAATTGAAATTAGTGAACATTAATTTTAGTTGAACTTGTTTGATCTTTTTTCAGATTCATTTTTTTATTGCTTCTTTCTGTGGGTGGGAAATGATAGAAATATCATTGGAGTTGATTTGTTAACTAAACATTTTGGCCTAAAGCGCCAAACAGAACCAGGAGTGTTAAAGCTTCTCTGCAGGGATTCAAGTTTCTGACAGAATAAAAGTGGCCAAATGAAGACGGAGTGTGTGAAAAGAAAAGCAGGAAGTGTTTTATTGGACCTGAATGAGCCTTCGTTGGTTGACCTTTGCCTCATTAAGAGGACATCTGTTGGAGGCGTGAAACCAAATTTAATGCAAATCCATCAGACCGGGTGCTGAATGACGACAACCTCAATGTTCTGCTTTACATCTGCATGTTAAAGCAAAGATGAATGCAGATAGGTCATTAATGTCATGCTAAAGCCCTCCTGCTGTCTCGCTGTGGCTGCCGAGCGCCACAGCGTAAGATTCCATCATACAGGCTAACGCACGGATACAAGCACACATTTCTGAGCATCGTTTATCCGTCAGTATGTTATGTACATGGTGACAGCTGGATTTAGGAACATTTTTGAACATGAATCCTGTGATTCTGCAGGGTGTATCCACACTGTGGGTCTGTTTATTATGAAGGTCATCACTGAAACATATAACCGAGCATAAGAGGGCAAAGAGGGACTCCTCCACTAATGGACTACTAAAAGCTCTGAGCTTTAAGTGTTTATATGTCAACAGTGGAAAACCAAAAAACTAAAGTTCTTCAAGTTTGTTGTCATGCAGAGTCTAGATTCTCTGACTTTACTGCCCTTTTGCAACGTTTCCACATTATTATGCCGTTGTCGTAGATCACAACTGGCTCACTAGTGTAAAACATGCACTTTTC
>NW_015150890.1:713182-714966 GCF_000732505.1 Cyprinodon variegatus
AGATAGATAGATAGATAGATAGATAGATAGATAGATAGATAGATAGATAGATAGATAGATAGATAGATAGATAGATAGATAGATAGCACAGCCTGCTGTCACTCTTGCTGCTGTTTTTCTGTCTGAGCTGAAGTGCGTTTGTTATCTGACATCCTGAGCTGAGGGGTGCTATAGCTGTCAGCATTTCCAGTCAGAGAGACAGCGATGTGTCACCACACCACATGCTGCTGAGCCTGAACATCTGTGTGGAGGTCTGGAGTTGTGCCCTCTGAGGTCATCTGCTCCAGTTTTCCTCCTTTGGGAAACTCTGGGCTTGAAGACAGCTGCATGCATCCCCAGCCCGTCTCTTCCTGCTGGATAAAGGGAGGTAGGCAGGGAAACAGATCCAGGGTCCTAACCGGCTGCAGGTGTATAGACCCCCGCCCCTGAAAAGGAGGCGCTAGTAATGGCAAAGCTTTTGTTGGCAGCAAAGTGCTGACGACCTGGGGTGGCAGAGTCCATCATTAGAGCTGGGAACCGACAGCTGCCCATGTGCCAAAGTGCCATAATTGGTGTCTGTGTACTATACATTTAGCTGGCAGGCCATACGGATCAGCTCCTAGAGTGAATTGGCCATCATCTCCCTGTAGGAAGCTGTGTCCAATCATGTCTCCAGGAGCCCTGCTGATAATTTCCTTATTTCCTTCAATTGCCTCATAACTTCAAAGTCAACTTCAAAGCCTGCAAAGAATCAGCCACAATAGCTTCTACCCAGACAAGCCTTTAACACCCAGCGAAATCTTTCTGTCTCCATCTAGATCTGCTTCAGCTCATCAACAGTCAGACAGCAGGCTGCATAAGTGGGCCTGACAGAACCAATAGGCCTCAGCCTGGGGATTATCTGATCTCCAGAGGGTTGGAGTTACATGCAGGGCCATGAAAGGAGGAAGTTAAACAAAGCACTGGCTGCACCTCACACCAGGAACAGCTAAATCCTCAACAAACTTTGGATAATTGCACAACAAGAGCTCAATTAGGCAAAACCTCATGGACGTTTAGAATGAAAGGAAGGACCCGTCATTTAGCCTTTATTTGCATCTCATGAATTTCCATCATCATCTTCATATAGGATTCTCATTCTGCGCTTATTTTCATATTCTTTTTACCTCAGATTAATGCAGATCAATGCAAAATACTCATTTAAATATGCATTAGCATCATAAGTGGAACCCAGCTCTTCGCTCTGAGGGTGGTGGTTTTGGTAAACCCTGGTGCCTGCAGGTCCCTCCCAGTGTTCCCAGTCTGGAGACTGTCCTGGTGCAGCGATGCTGCGACAAACGCTGACGACCAGTTTGGACTGGACCTCAGTCCCCTCTGCAGTCAGAGTCTAAGGGAGAACCTCTGTCTCTGTCATGTTGATTAAAGAGCAAAAAAGAACATTTTTGTATTTGTGAATCCCAGAAATCAGGGGAAGAGAAAACTTTTTTTTCAACTTGATTACTTTCCCACAGAGCCAAGCCCAGCAGAGCTCCGACTTCAAAGAGGGAAAATCAATGGCAGACAGCAGTTAGTTTAGGAGACGCTCATCCTCAATCCATCTCAGAGCCGTCCAAAGTATTCATGTTTATTACTCCTATATAAATCCTACTGTTTAAAAACACTTTAGTTGAAGTTAGAGGATCAACTTCAGCAACTTCAGTAGAAGTAGAAGAAAAAGAACCATTCTTAAAATTGCTTAAAGTATAAAAATAAATGAATGAAAAACTGTTAAGGCCAGAATCTTTACTGCTCTACCCTATTAAAGG
>NW_015150890.1:716144-719057 GCF_000732505.1 Cyprinodon variegatus
GTAGAGGTAATGCAGCCTGATGATATTTACACCGCATCAGATACCGTTCCCCCTGCTATCTGACGGGGTTTATACGCCCGTCAGATAGCGTTCCCCCCTGATGTCATTTACGTTGAGTTGCAATAAATGCTAAACTCTCTGCAGGTTCTTGTCTTTGTCGTCCGCTCTATTCAGCTGGCTTTGGAAACACACGGCCAGAAGGTGGGGGCTGGGTGGGGAGGGTTACGGGGGGCGAGAAACGCAAAAGTAACGCAATAGTTACTTTCACTAGTACCTAGTTACTTTTATTGTGGAGTAACTCAGTTTGTAACTCAGTTACTTTTTGGGAGAAGTAACTAGTAACTATAACTAATTACTTTTTCAAAGTAACGTGCCCAACACTGGTGGTGAACAACAAGTTGGGGCAGCACCGAGTCCGACCACAAGGACATTAATTGTCTGGATGAAACTAATTATTTTGATGGTTTTCATTTTTTTTAAATGCCAACAGTAATGAAAATGATCTTAAATGAAACAAAACTAACGAGACTATTTTTAAAATATAAGGAGTAGAAGTAAAAAGTAGTCTAAAAATACTAGCACAAGATCTGTATCCGGCCGTTCAGCAAAGATCCTGCTACATGGCTGTAGCATGGCCCTGGAATCATATATTACCTACTGGAAATTAGGCTGAAAAAAAAGTTAACAAGTCAAGAAAAAAGGTAAAAAGCTAATTGAAAAGTTAAAAGGTTAAACAGTTAGTAAGCCAAGTTAACAATTACATTTAGGTTTATAAACTAAAAAATGTAGGTGACAGTATCAGCATAATTAACAATTAATTAATTCATAATAATGAATGCCTCTGAGGTTATGTTGGACAAATAAAATGTGTTTATTTCTCTCTCTGAGTGTTTTTCTTGAAATTCTTATAGAAGCACTTTTGTTATTTTTCTTAATATATTCGGCAAGTTGGTTTTTCTTGTTATTAGATTGACATTAATTTTTCCCATCAAAATATCCACATTTTTTAATGTTCCAAAGGTAATAAGGTCTCACCCTGGATTCCAATAACACTACTGGCTTCAAATGTTGATCTTCAAAGTATTTCACTGAAGGCCCTATAAAGGGTTAATAAAGGGAACAAAGTATTTCTACTCTGTTAGTTGATGTCTCTTTCTCCTTAATAATAACAAATCACATTTTTAACATCCATCACAATGAAAAAGGGGCCAATATTTTCCTGCTAGAGGTAGTAAAGAAAGAAACTATCAAAATAAGATAATGATCCAATTAATAAAAGCCTCCCTTTAAAAACTTGGTCACTGAATAACAACCTGACCAGATCATAACTGTAATCGATCGTCAATCAGAACTAATTGACATTAGATTCCTGACTGAAAATGATTTCAGGTGCTGGGATATAAATAAAGGCCTTGCTTTAGCTTTCAGTCGTTTTGTTTTTAAGGCACCGATTTACATTTAATTGCCTTAAATTTGAAAAGATCTGCCTGTTTTGTATTTGTGCCTAATGAGGTGAATCTTGGCCCTCTGGGCAGCTAGAATAACGGCACCACGGCTCAGCGAGTAGCAGCCCGCCTCCAGTGGAGACGGACCAGCTGGGCTTCATGCATCCCAGCTCGCCTCTCTCTGCCTGGATCGGTCAGGGGCCGTAACAGGTAGGCTCCCCAGGTGCAGGAACATCCCCGTGGATGGAGAAACTATTGCTGAGCGTCTCAACAAAGCTGAGCTTAATTAGATAAAGGCAGCCTCTGGTCGATAATGAGCAATGAAGGCATGTAGAGCCGGGCTTTGCTGATCTTCCTCCTGTTCTGGAAGCCAAGTATGGATTTTTTTACCATCTGGCTCTGAGAGGGAAATGATATGCCTGACGGATGACTTTAACAAAGACGTGGCAGTAGAGGGGGGCGTGTCTGCCATCACAGGCTGAATTATAGAGAGCGCTGGTCTATTGTGCTGTGTGATGGCTTGGTTATTCACAGCTGGGGCTATCTAAATTGTTCTTTTATGTTCCTTTATGCTGCTTTATTGAGGCCAGAGGGTCTGAAGAATGATTTACAAACAGCGCAACCAGGCGGACCCGATGTCAGTCTGTCCCTCTTAATTTAGCCTCCATTCATTACTTTTCCCTGCTGTCTGGGGTTGAAAGGCTCAGGCCTCCTCGATCTGTGATCCCTTTAGTTTTAAAACTCATTCAATATGTTTTCTCCTGAGTTTGGTCTTTTTGTAGAGATAAAAATATTTATTTCCCTTAATTTCCCCAGAAATTTTGGTCGACATGTATAAGTTGGTTACAGGAATTTCAAACTTTAATGTTTGCCAAAGCAAACAACTAAACTAAACGTATTATGGGAGGCAGATCTTTTAGTTATCAGGCTCCTCTCCTGTGGAACCAACTACCAGCTTTAGTCCGTGAGGCAGACACCCTGTCTACTTTTAAGGCTAGGCTTAAAAATTTCCATCCATCCATCCATCTTCTAACACGCTTACTCTCAAGTGGGGTCGCGAGGGGTTCTGGTGCCTATCTCCAGCTGTCAATGGGCGAAAGGGGGGGTCAACCCTGGACGGGTCGCCAGTCTTAAAAACTTTCCTAAATTGATAAAGCTTATAGTTAGAGTGGCTCAGGTTATCCTGAACTATCTCTATAGTTATGCTGCTAAAGGCCAACCTATTCTCATTATGAGTTCGTATGAAATCGTACAAAAAGTTATGCACCGTAATTTCGTACGTTTTGGCCGTTTTTTTCGTCGTATGTGCATTCGCATCTTACGCACAATTCAAGAACATAGAATATAAGTTACAATTAGCCCTAACCCTAAGATATCAAACAGCAAGCAACGTAGTTCGAGACATGAATAAGTGATGATTGCACTGTTTTTCCCAGTTTTACGTCCGTCCGCGGATCTGCTTTTTTTT
>NW_015150890.1:720756-721612 GCF_000732505.1 Cyprinodon variegatus
GTCACGTAGTTTAGCGGGTCGATGGCTCTGGTGTTCACACAGCATGTCGATCAGAGCCGAGATGATTTAAACACGGGTCGCTGTCCGAGTCATTTGACCTGTGTAGACATGCATCAGTGAGCTGTTCCTGCTCCACAATGGACTTTTAGTGGCAGTTCAAACCATTTTTTCAGGTTTAAACCGTTTTCCCGGCCAGGGGGAAAGGGGTATTAGTCATCACATTGCAGATGTGGGCTATGGCCTTACATATACAGTAGTAGTCATTCAAAATTTACCAAATGTCCGTGGATGGTCCTTGGCTGGCCCTTGGCTAGTCCCCTACAATTCCTTTTTAAACATCAATCTTTGTGCTAAAATATTCTTTCTGTCATGATTTGTGGAAATTAAGATCTTAAGAGAAGCGTCATCTCCTGGTCAGACCCTGTAATTCAGTGAAAGGAACCAGCCAGAGTAAATAAATATGCACACCAAGGAGAAGGCCAATGGCTGGAAGTTGGAGGGGATTCTGCTGGGAGTCACAGGGGAGTGGGCTGCAATTCAGCTGGCATTTGACTGGTAAAGGGGATTTTGAATGGCTGCTACTGTAACAATGTCCCAGCATCCTTCTAGATAAAGAAGGCCACTCCACTCCAGAATACAGTTCACAATGATGTAATAACCTCATGCTAAACAGAGTCAGTCTTTAGAAGTCTTTTTAGTTTAGGTTGCCACATATTACAAGTCTCCATAATCTAAGACTGAGAGAAATGTTTCAGTAAAATCTGCTTTTTCATCTTAAAGGAAAGACAAAAAAAAAACATGGCTGTTGAATTTATTCCCGCTTCTGTGTAGCTAGACGCAGTGTAGGGACCTTTGT
>NW_015150890.1:725883-727159 GCF_000732505.1 Cyprinodon variegatus
TCAGAATCAAATCCGATTCAGGCCCACAGAGCCAAGTGGCCTGGGTCACATTGGAAAAACTCTGATCTGTGTTGTTCAGACTGCCATTAAAAAAGATCGAATCCAGGTGGCAGGTTCCCTCCGGTTACCTGGCTGCCCTGGTCCAGGCGGTTACCTAGCGCTGCCTTTGTCTCTGTGGAAAGATAGGAGCCACATTGGGGAAGAGAGGGGAAAAAATATATATATTTCACACTTTAACCTTGATGGGATACGGTTTGAGATATCAATAACCCTTGCACAAGAAAGCACAAACACAAGACAGATATTTCAGCAGCGGGTCACATTGGAGGCGTAGTCACAACTTTCTAAAAGAAGATCTATCATTATCTCCCTTTTATCGCCTCATTCTTTCACAATTCCTCCTTTTTCCATTATTTCTTCCCTGTTCTACTTACATTGCAGAGCCCATATAATCTGTAAAACTCCCTGCATCATTATTATAAAGCAATTTATATGCATGAAACAAGCGGAACACTATGGCGATAGCCGTACTGCTCCACTTGTGAAACTGAAATCTGTTGGGCTCTTTTTGGCATCAAGACAATTATTCTTATTGCCACATTGCCAGACAGGACACTGTTGTTAAAAAAAAATAATAAAATAAAATAATCCCACTATGCCAGACTCACCACCAGTAAGTGAAAATGGAGACAAGCATGTAGGACGGCCTTATGTAAATCATGTGTATCACCAGATTGCGTAAAAGACTGACCCTTAGGAGGACCACTTATGTAGATGATCCACCTGGAAAAAGAACATCCTCCTCTATACTTTTAAGCTCCATTTAGGGTTGGATGGCCCTCCCAGCTCAGCGGCGCTCTGCTTCAGCAGAAACAGCAGCAACGTGACACCTGCACCAGAAGAAAGAAAGGAAACATCTCTGATATATTATTTCAGTTGGAGGACATTTTTTATTTACGGTTCAGAGTACTCCATCTGTTGGCAGATGATATCAATTTCCTCTAAATCCTCTAAAAGAGTTGTTTTACTAGATCAGTTCTAGATCAGTTTCATTATTTTAAATATTATATGGGGTGCAGTTAAGCTAAATGTTATTGTTTATAGGCTGCAAGGATCATTCCTATTAAGGTTGAAACTAATCAGACCCTTAATGTGAGATTTGGAGGCGACTGTACAGTGAATCATGTTACACTATTTTGTGTTTGTCAGTCATATAAAAACACAAAACTGTGAGAAAGTGGTACAACTAAATGTAAAGCAGCTGTAGATATGAATG
>NW_015150890.1:729615-730770 GCF_000732505.1 Cyprinodon variegatus
GCCAGCTCCCAGATCAGCTTCTCTGATTGGTTGCCTCGGCGCGTCGAGCAGCAAATGTAAAATTTTTCCATCTCGAGCAGCAGCGCGTTTGCGGCGCTTCACGCGCGTCAAATGCTTAAACGCGCCCAACGTGCTGCTTCAGCTGCTCAGACGCGCTGCGCCTGCTGCTCAAAATGCGCTGCAGGACCTTTTGCTGAGTCTTGGCGCGCGTCAACCATTGACTTTGAATATAAACTCGCTGCTTCTGCTGCGCCCGGTGTGAACGCAGCATAAGTCTACAGGCTTAAAGGGAAATCATCCTTAAACGAGTAATTCATGTCAAAGTAACACAGATGCTAAACTCCATTAAAGCTGCAACATTATTCCGACCAAGGACTGATCGATGTCTCACTGATTTGTCTCCAATACTTCTTAAAGGCTTTTTTAGAATTCTAATTAATAAGAGAAAAAACACATTTATCTGCCTGGCTGTCAGCTTTCTTAGGCCCACATTGTTTTAATACTCAGCTGCTCGTCTGGATGATTTCAGTCCTTAAAGCTTCTGCTATCTTCATCCTTTCCCGGAACAGACAGATTAAGGAATGATGAGACAAATGTTGTCAGGAAGCGACCTTGGAAAGACGTGAGATGCACCTTAGCTGTTAGGACTCCTCCTGCATGTTATTACAGCCGGGTGTAATATCCCTGATTTAAACTCTGATTGGCCACAGAAAGTCTTTAAGTGTCGTTTTTTTCTGGCAGGAGGAAAGGATTCAATCTGGCAGCTGAAGATATTGGACCTTCACTCACATCTATTTTCTCACAAGAAGAATGAATGAAAACAACAAACAGCAATAAAGACGTGTCGATGAGAGATAAAGCAGGAAGCAACTATTTCTGAAGCTGTTGTTTTGCCTAATAAAGCTGACTTCTGGAGGCGATAATAAATCTAACAGAACTATTTCATTTTATTATACTGAACTGTCGAGGTGGACCCCGCCTCTCACCAGCTGGAGATAGAAACCAGCACCCCTCATCACCCTGCTTGGGATCAGCGTGAAGGAAAATAGATGAATGGATGTTCAATTGCACAAAGTTCAAGACTAATGTTTGATTTATGACGGCCAAAAGACTGCGTGCAGACAGACATTCCACACGGAGCAACTAGGAAAATTT
>NW_015150890.1:731836-732939 GCF_000732505.1 Cyprinodon variegatus
GACGAAAACACAACCACAAGCCAGGCTACTCTTGCCGATGGTCTCACAAGGCTACTTTCTTTATGGAGTTTGAATGTTCTCCCTACGCATGTGTGGGTTCTCTCCAGGCTTCTGGCTTCCTTCCACAGTCCACAAAAATGACTCTAAATTCTCCTTAGGTGTGAATGGTTGTTTGTCCTGTTTGTCTCTGTGTTGCCCTGTGATGGACTGGAGACCTGTCCAGGGTGGACCCCGCCTCTCACCAGCTGGAGATAGAAACCAGCACCCCTCACCACCCTGCTTGGGATCAGCGTGAAGGAAAATAGATGAATGGATGTTCAATTGCACAAAGTTCAAGACTAATGCTTGATTTATGGCGGCCAAATTCCACGCCCCTGCGCGTAGACTCCATGCAGACAGACATTCCACACGGAGCAACTAGGAAAATTTGTTGGAGTTGGAGCCATGTTGAAAATATGGCGGGCGAGCAGGGTTCTTAAATGTAAATTTCTACAGACTTTTAGTTCAGAAATATCACCACTATCAATGATTTGTGGAAAAACTCCAGGAAATAAATGACTGTCCCTCTCAAACAGCCTGATGTGGCTTTGATGAAGTTGTGAACGGCTGTTTTCTACTTCCTCATGTGGTGTGGTGTCCTCAGCTCACAGCTTTTACTGAACACCCCTCCTACCAGGGGCGGCTGGTGCAAAATATATCTTTGGTGGGGCTGATACAGCCTAGTGTATGTCTCCAACTAATCCAGAATAAGAATTCAAATAAACAATTGGAAATTAAATACAATTTAACAGTAATGATTTAATTAACTATATAATTACAGTAACAGTGATGATTTTGGTCACTGTGACGGGGTTCTTTGGCCTCCAAGAATCCAGGCTCAGTCGGGTTTTCATATCCTACAACAGGGATGTTCTTCTGGCAAACGGGTAGATAAAAAAGGATCTCACCGAATTTGGTGGAAGCTGCATCTCGCTCGTTACATACGCCATCGTCCCTCTAATTGTCTGCACCTGTGCATTGGGTGCAGAAGCCTTTTAAAGGGCACTATTTTCTGAGCCCCAAGACCATAACATTCTGAGACGCTGATTGGCCATTAAATTATT
>NW_015150891.1:0-2175 GCF_000732505.1 Cyprinodon variegatus
TTTTTTTTTTTTAAATAGAAATTTTCTAACTTTTGGGAAAATATGGTCTGATAAAGATTACATTTATATACATGTTTAAGCCAGAATGAATTGAAATTTAAATATGACTTCCCTAAGACTTTAACATTTACTCGATAACATATATTTTCAGTTCTCTGATGTAGAAATTAAGTCTAGAGGGATGTATGAGGCCTTTTAAGTAACTCGAAGACCTAATTTTTTGACAGTTGTTGAAAGTTTTTTCAGGAGCACCAAAACTGGAAGTTATTAATCTAACACCCCTAAATACAGTATACTACTGATAGTATACTACCAAATTAACAAAATCATTCTCATTTGTCACACCAAATGGAAGCAAGATTCCCTATAAACACTGTGTCATAGCCCATTTTTTTCCCCTTTCCAATTTTAATGGTAGTAAGCAAAACTGCTTTGGGGCAGTAGTTCTTCTAAGGCTACATTCACACTACAGGCCTTAATGCTCAATTCCGATTTTTTGTGGAATCCGATTTCTTTTGCGTTGCCATTCACATTTCCAATATATGCGACTTGTATGTGATCTCCTGTGTGAACTGCAGTCATACAACGCAAGTGTCCCACATGCGCAGTAGAGGACGCAATCACGTAACAGGCCAGCATGCTCTGTGTTTTGGAAAGTAAACATGGATGGTAGTGCCGGAGCGCATCTAGCGATCTTTAGCAACCATAAAAACACAATCTTTACAAGATGTTTAAACATAAATACTACTCTCCGCATCATCACCCGCCATGGTTGTTGTTTTTCTTGCTGCTTCTTCATAGCAAGACCCAGAATAGTGACCTTTGTCAGGTATTAAGGGCGTTCAGGTTGGATGAATGCGACCCGGCCGTTCAGACACAGGTCGCATTTGAAAAGATCAGATTCATATCAGATTCAGGACCACATAGCCAAGTGGCCTGGGTCGCATTGGAAAAAATCAGATCTGTGTTGTTCAGACAGCCATGAAAAGATCAGATTCAGGTCGCATATGGGCCAAAAAACTGGATTTGGGTCACTTCAGGCTGCAGTGTGAACGTAGCCTAAGTAACTGGTCTAATGAGACAACATTTAAACTCCAATGTGAATACTAGATGACAGTTTTGGAGGAAACCCGGTACCTCCATCTCCAGACAAATACCATTTCTAGGTGAAGCACAGTAGTGGCAGCAATAATGCTATGTTGATTTTTTCCAGGAGGATGAACTGGCAGGCTACTCTAGATAAAGCAAAGATTAAGGCAGCTTTGGTGCTCTTGATCTGAGACTTGGGTGACGGCTCATTGGCAAGCAGGAAAAGCAAACAGCCGAGACCTCAAAGGAGGGGATCAGAACCTATCATTTAACTCAAATCTGGTTAAAAATCTCCGAAGAGATATACAAATGTCTGTTTGAAGATGTTTTTCATCAGTCCGATGGAGCTTGAGATATAAGCAAAGAGGAATGGGCCAAACTGCCTAAAGATTGGCGTGCAAAGGATATGGCATCATATTCAAAGACACTGGAGGGGCTGTATCTCTTATGGTCTTGGTTCTGTTGTACTTTACTTTGCTCCTTGTTTTCTAGTTTTATTGGTTTAATTCCAGTTTTTTTGTAATTTCTAGATTTATGTTCTCATGTTTTTCTGTTGTCCTCTGTTGCCCTCTTGTGTGTGTGTGTTTTCCTTTCCCCTTGCCTTCCTCTTTGTCTCCTCTCACACCTGCTCCTTGTCAGCTCGTTAGCCCTGCCTTTGTCTGTCAGCTACATATACTCTCCCTCTGCAGTCACTCCTTGTTGATTCCTCTGTTGTTGCTGGTCCTGTCATCGCTGTTGTCATCTCACCTCGTCTCTCCCTGGCTCCTTGTACGTGTTTTCCCTTGATATCTCCATGGTTCTGGTCTGTTACATTTTTAGTTGGATTTTTGGACTGCCTTCGTTAACCATTTTCATAATTAAATTACAAGTATTCACCTCAGCCTCTCTGAGAGTCAAGCAAGGAATAATTACTTAAATAATTAGATTTTTAAGTGTAAAAGTAAAATAAAGAAACTTTTTCATGTTGTCATAATCTGTGTACTGTGTGCACAACTTTGAGGAAAGAAATTATTTATATATAACTGGGCAAAGGGCTGCTCTACTTTTTAGATGCTTTTGTTAAAATTCAGGTATTGGTTTATTTTT
>NW_015150891.1:3841-4413 GCF_000732505.1 Cyprinodon variegatus
TTTGTTAAAATTCAGGTATTGGTTTATTTTTTCTCTTTATTTAGAGGTTCCAATGCATTACCTTTTAGATAATTTAAATCTTGTATAGAGGGCATTTAACTTTGCAGCTGTCGACTCAGTCCAACTGAGGAGCATAATTAAAGCAATTACTGCATCCCGATGATACTTTACACCTCCAGCTGCATTGTTTGCAGCTCTGGATCCTGCTCTACATCAACTCAAACACCCTCTGCATGCGCTGCAGGAGGTAAAACTAACACACCCTAACTCTGACACCAGCAGGCAGCTTAAACACTGCAGGAGCTGCTGTCTCGGTGAAAAGGGATGACTCAGATTCAGTGTGGGACATAATATATCTAATAGGGTTTGTGTGATGAGTGAGAAGGGGTGCTAACTAAGTGGCTAGCGAGCGTTTTCCTGAACTTAATCCCTTCATATAACTTCAGTTATAATTCATTGACAGTTATATAGAACTTGATACAGGCGACACCTGGGCTGGTTTTTGCTTGTCTTTGCATCTTTTCTGTTATTACAGTTTACAGTTGGTTGACTGAGACATATGTTCATTCTAA
>NW_015150891.1:5528-9551 GCF_000732505.1 Cyprinodon variegatus
ATACAGGCGACACCTGGGCTGGTTTTTGCTTGTCTTTGCATCTTTTCTGTTATTACAGTTTACAGTTGGTTGACTGAGACATATGTTCATTCTAACCTTGTTAACCTCTTAATGCCTGAATTTATACTCAGCTGTAAAAAAAAAAAAAGTTAGCATTTGTATATTTGCTGTAAATCAGATGTTAGATTACAGAGAGGTGATTCATTTTAACATTGCACCTACCCATGCATTTTCCATCACACTTATCCCAAGCAGGGTCGCAAAGGATGCTGGTGTCTATCTCCAGCTGTCTACGGGCGAGAGACGGGTACACCTGGACATGTAGGCAGTCTATTGCAGGGCAACACAGAGACAAACAGGACAAACAACCATTCATGCACACACTCACACCTGAGAGAATTTAGAGAAGCCAATTAAACTAACAGTCATGTTTTTGGACTGTAGGAGGAATCTGGAGTACCTGGAGAAAGCCCACACACGCTCAGAGAGAACATGAAATCTCCATGCAGAAAGAACCTGAGCAGGAACTGAACTCAGGACCTTCTTGTTGCAAAGCAACAGTGCTACTCACTGAAGTGCCCCGTTCATTTCACTTATTGTACCTATAAGTATTATAGAGTTTGGTACGAAGCTAATTAGCAACACCAGCAATGTAGGGAATAACAGTTTTAATTACAGAAGGTTGACTATTTAACAAAGCTTTTTTGCTCTTACAGAACCCTCTATTTCGCCAAAATACATGTTTATGAATAAATATTATTTCAAATGTAAATAATTTGTGTAAAGTCGCCTTGCTACACAGTTCCAGAAGCTGCTAGACCTTTCTATGCAAAAAGACTACAGTGTTAGAGTTGATCTACAACATGTGTTTTTGAACAATCATTAGGTTTTAGTCATTAAAATTGTTCAAATTCAGCTAAATACTGTATTGTTTCTTTGCTGCATTTCCTATTAGATGGTCAACATTTTTTTAATAAATAAGTGTTAGAGATGTAAGTAAAACCTCTTCTTTTAGACAACTGTTGTTTTTTTTTGTCACTTGGCATTTTAAATCCATTTATTTACTGAAAAATAACTTTATTGTAAAGTCCTAGGGGTTTTTATCTCAGTGTTTTATATATCATCAATATTTCACTATTGTGTGAATTTACATTATTCATTGTTACATCATCATTGTTTGCCTAATTTTAAGTTATCATTAGATTATTTTTGCTTAATAGAAATACATCTATTATAAATCTATATTCCTTAGTTACATAGTGAGGCTAAAAAGCTTCAAACTAAAAATAAAAAACAAAACTTTAGAAACTTTTAGGTCAGATGTTGTTGATTCTTACATATCAGCTTTAAAGACATGAATAAACCTGTCTTTATATATTATTGTAAAATTTAATTCAGATTTTGACATTTTACAGAGCTTTTTAGCAGAATTTAATGTCTGACAGTAGATCCTTGCTGGTACATGGATCATGTTTATTTCATCTCTGTCTGTCACTCGGCTCTGGTCTCCTCTATGTCATCCCGGGCCTCTTTGGGGTGGGTCTGGGGCCCCTCACATGTGCTGTTAAGCTATTTTCCTGCTGAAAAAATCTATATAAACTCTATATAACTAAGCACACTAATGCATATATCCCACAGGTTATTGGATCCAGTTGTTCGTGCGCAAAAAGGTATGCTTAACTTAAACTAAGTTAAGCTTATATTAAGCTGCAGCTTCAAATATGTAGCTCAGAACAAGATTATTTTATATTCCTAGGCTTCCTTTTATATTTTTGTATGCATGTTGCTGTGTATTTTTTTTATTTCTTCATCCTATTTATTGCAGGTGCATGAGCAAATAGTTCTTATCCCCCATCACTTTCTTATCCCTTGTCCATTACATAAGTTTTTTACTTGTATTTTTTCCCCCAAAGCCTAATAGCCTTCTAATAAAGTTCATACACAATGTCAAAGTGAAACCTTATGGTAACAGCCATGATGGTCCACATCTGAAAGCAAATCTGTTGGGCTATTTGCCAGCATGATATTTAATTCCCAGTCATACATATATTGGCAAACAGGACACACAGACACAATAAGTAAATAAATAAATAAATAAATAGTGCTTTATATGTTTATGAAATTGGATTATTATAATGTGTCTGACGCCATGAAAAATGATTTTTGAATTAAGTTTGTTTGATGAATTGATTCACTTAATTATGCTGCAGTTGAATGGAACTACCTTCTTTTAAAAGACTGAGAAAACTTTCTGTCAGTTGTAATTGTTAAAAATCAGCTCCAGGTATTTAACTGCTGTCAGAAGGCAGCCAGAATTTGAAGCAATTTAAACAGGCCTCCTCCTCGTCACAGTGAACACGGTGTGTGTGTTTGTGTGTGAGGGAGAGCACGTCTCTGAACAAGAGTGTGAGTTACACTGCATGCCTTGACAGCCCCGCTCTAATAGACAGTGCCTTCAGATGTGAAAAGGTGAACAGAAGTCACGCTGGAGTTTCACTCAGCAGTTTGTCACAACAAATTGCTGCATCTGCGTGTCCTTGTGTGTCAGCATGAGCACGTGTGCAAGCGTATAAATAAAGAGTGTGAGGGCTCCTAAGGTATTATCAACATATAGCAGTTGTGTAAGAGCTCTGAGGATGTCCCATACTGTATGTTAACATTAAGTATTACTAATGTGCTGTTTGATTTCAATCTCCTTGGTCTGAGCCTTAGATCAAATCAAGAGCTTATTTTTGATCTGTCCAACTCCTAAAATCTTAAAAAATGCCATGGATCCACAATGTTCTGCATATCCTTATTATTTAATAAGATTTTTTTAAGAGGGAAACAATTTTTCTGATGCTTTCTATATTAATACCCATATTTGCTTAATTGGGATAGGATAGGAAGGGCAGCCATATTGCAGACACACACTGTAATATTTAAGGATCCACATATTTAGTTATTTGAGAAGAGGGATGCATCTAAAGTTAGAAAAAACACACTTGTGATTAAAGCTTTTATCCTCAAAAACAAACATTTGAAATGCCTGGATAGGATCAAGACTATGTTGTGTTCATGTTTGAAAGCAGACCTCAGTTCAATTAGGGATTAGCAAAGTAGTTCACACCTTCAGCAAAGGTCTGTTTAAAAAATTAAAAAAACACCCTTGATTAAATAAAAAGCTATCTAAACTAGGGTAAAATAACTTCACAAACTAATCAATAACTATCAGTGACTATTTAACTTTGTTTTCAGTTTGAATTCTTTAACAGAGAATACATTTCTTTATTATCTCCTATCTGGTCGATGAAAACAAAGCTTTGACCACAGTTCCAGAAGGTAGATTTTCACATAAAAACAGAAAGCTCACTATATGGTTGTATATTTCTTTGAAAGTGCAATGCATCATAACGTATATTGGGAAAGATGAATTGCGGTAATACCTACTTTTTAAATGATCAAATTGTTGATCATTTTCCTATGATTTTTGTTATTGGGGGAATAATTAATTTCAATTAAAACATTTTCTTAAGCGCCCGCGCATCAGGTCGCCGAGGTCTCCGCCTCTGGCTGCCGCCCAATCCTCTTTGCACTGGTCCCTAATGGTTCCCCCTGCAGATGGAGGGCCCACTGGGGGATGGCCTCGCGTCGCTCCTTCGGGCTGGGCCCATCCGGGTCCCGCAAGAGAGAACCCAACCACCAGGCGCTCGCAGACGAACCCCAACCCCAGGCCTGGCTCCATGGTGGGGTCCCGGCTCCGCCGTACTGGGCGACATCACTTGCCTCGTTGTAGTACTCATCATAAGGGTTTTTGAACCGCTCTTCGTCTGACCTGTCACCCAGAGCCTGTTTGCCTTCGGAGACCCTACCAGGGGCATTTAGCCCCTGACAACATAGCCCCTGGGATCAACCAGGCACTGATTGATCCTTCCACCACGTTAAGGTGGTGGTTCAAGGAGGGGACCTGTTCACGAGTGAGGGAAGAATGGAGCGGGAGATCGATAGACGGATCGGTGCGGCTGCTGCAATAATGCGGACGCT
>NW_015150891.1:10814-12245 GCF_000732505.1 Cyprinodon variegatus
TATATAAATATCGATAGGGTGCACTTTCAGACACACCTCAGAAAGGTCTCTCCAGTGATAAACAAAAGAGGGGACTAATGCAAAAACTTTATTTTAGTGCATATTTCTAAAGTAACAAGTTACCTACTAGAGCTCATTCTGCACTTACTGGAATTACTTCCCCGAAACAAAATCAAGCTTAATGTAAAAACTATTTTTCAGAAAAAACTGTGCAGCATGAGATGCGACAACAAATCGAACAGCTCTATGTTCATGCACTGAATTCATTTCATAGATCAAACTGTCCAAATAGTAAAACTCTTTTATTCTTTTTTTCTTTTATCTTTTGGGGGGGAGGGGGGGTGCAGTTCTATAATATCTGCACCTACTAGTGTTAATACTAGAGGTTTAGGAGAACATCTTCATCATTTCCCAACTCCATTAGTCATCAGACATTGTTTTCAGCAGACTCCTGTTGGGTTTTAGTATGGAGATGCTTAACATCCCATTTTCTTAAAGTAAAACATCTCATTCAGTGTAAATCTCATAGTTTGTTCTCCGATGGATTTGTTTCCTCTTGTACCAGATAATAGCAGTTAATATGGTGAGAAAATACCTCCTAAAACTTCTCTCCATACTTGTTGTTGTATGTATCTTCAAACTGTAGCACAACTGGGTGCCTGTGAGTATTAAATGCCATGATTATAATGTCTAAAATAATTTCCATTGTAAATTTTATATAAATCAGGAATTCTTTTAGGATTATCACTTGTCTCTAGGAGGTAACATACTGGAATTTAGTCGAAATGCTTTAGCATCATCTTGCATTCTTTTAAAGATAGAACTTAGTTCAATTTGGTCTAAATAGATTTGTCTCTGCTTTCAGACTAATCTACTTGCACAGCTGTCAGTTATCATCAATCCAAACTCTAAAATAAAAAGTCTCACCAGTAGTTGAGGGGAAAACAGGTCATTTTGTTCTCTTATAACTTAAATAAAGTACCTTACAAACATATTTACATCTTTCACATTTTTGAGGGTATTTTATCTTGTATTTTCATTGGACACCACTATAAATATGATATCTTGATACAATAAAGGTTCTCATTCTACTACCAACTGTTACCGCAAAATGATTTAACACACAGCCATCAATGTCTAAACTGCTGGCAACAAAGCTAAGGACACTCTGAAATGAAAATGTCAGAATGTCGCAGTTACCGCTGGACTCATCGTCCACTCCTATATGAAAATATTGGTGGATGGTAGAGATCTTGTGTTTCTTAGTTTTCTTTTTAAGAATGCCCTAAATTTTCCTAATAGGGTGATGATCTGGAGACAGGCTTGGCTGGTCCAGTATATACCACCATTGCTCACCTGACATTTCCTTAGAAATTAGCCTAGTGAGAGAACGCAATTCACATGGTGGACAAAAGGCTTCACTACTGTACG
>NW_015150891.1:13203-15181 GCF_000732505.1 Cyprinodon variegatus
GTGGAATTTGGCAGCAGGTTTAACAGTGGCCTGATAGAGGAGGAAACACCTGAATATAAATCTAAGTTATACATGTTTGCTGCTCTATTTAATGCAATTACAGACAATCACAAGTTAGAAAGCATATAAAAGACTTCAGATCATTGTTAAAGGGGAGGTCCTCTTTAAAATAATGATATTTGACTGCATACATTTATTTTTTAAGAAAGTTGCAAATGTTTGATGTCATGTAAACCCTGTGAAAATCTCTTAATGCGTTTGTTTGGACAATTATGGATTTGTGGAATCACTAAAATGCACAACCCCTGTAATTAATTGCCCAAATATTTAATGTTTCAGGGATGGTTGAACAAACCAAACTTGTGAGGCTCCGAACTGCCCGCGATGGCAGCTTCACAAAGAAGTGAAATGCCACCAAATAAGCTTGGGAGTAGGTACCTTCATTTCAATTTTGTTACTATGCCTGTGTGTTAAATCCAACCCAGTGTGTATAAAAACAAACAACTTTAAATGGTCATTTAAGCTGAAAAATGCTGGTGAAGATTCTCAGGTCATAGTCATTCCAAATAAGTAAAAAAAAAAACAATCCACTGGACTTTGTTTCCAAGACGTTTCCCTTCCCATCCAGGAGGCTTTTTGAATTCAAAATGTCCAAACCACAAAGCCTTGTTTTGATTTAGAAACATGCAAATTGAACCTGACCAGCAGGTCCACCCCTTTGAAATGGGGGTCATTTTGTTCCTTTGTTAGCCTGTAATATCCAAAACTTGTACATGTCTCTGAAAGGGGGGTTGTTAAGGGAAATTGTTGGCCTGGCTGACAGGTGTTGACAAGTATTGTATACACCACCTGTGTTTTTTGTTTTTTTTATTCATAAAAACATGCATACATGTAAATACAGAAATGGAAAATTAAAAACCAACAATTATAGAGCCAGAACAACAATCTAAGGGAAAAAATAAACATGTTGGAAAAAGATGCAAAAAAGCAGCAACAATCCTTGCGCTTTGCAAACTATGCCACAAAGCAACAGTCATACTGATGCGTCTATTTTAGCATACATTTAGCAACACTGCTTCCTTTTCTGGTGGAGGAAATCGGGTGTTCCACTCTTTTGTATACCCTCCACCTTCAATCACATCGCCTTCCAAGCTGCGAGTAAGACTTCATTTTACACTTGATAGTTATGAGCTAATGGTTAGGGAGCGGTTTGGGATTCAACCTTAGTTTATACTCACCGCAACAGGGCGCCATAAGTGACGTAAAAAGTGACCTGATCATGCCGTCCCCGCCCCGGAGCGAGGGCAATCGCGCCAATCGTGGCAGTCTCAGTGTTAGGTTACACACCTCCGAATATTTGTAACTTGCCGCTGATCACATGCTCCAGCTTCATTCAAAATCAGAGGATATAAAGTTATGCCCCATGAACAAGTTTGGCTATGCTGATATCATATGGTACAGAAGGTTCCAATGGAACAGTTTGATTAAATGCAGTGTTACAGCATACAGGGTTGAGTTTATTGGCCAAGCTTGTGGTACAAACAAGGATTTTACATTCTGTTTCCATGCCGTACAACATGAATTAAGTATGAATGCATTGTAAACCCATAGTTTACAATGCATTCATCTTTTATTTAGGAAGAAAAAGTTTTTTTATTCCTGTCATTTAAAAACAAAATGGTGTGTATGAGCTTCACAAGCAGGCTGTTTTTTCCCCAACGTTACATCTTTCTGTGTGCAGCAGGTAAACCTTCTGTTTTATTCCAGCCTATATTTCTTTGTGGCTAACATAAACACACCTTCTATTCTTCAATATTCATAAATTCTTAAATAAGCAATACTGCTCTAGGCCATTTTGGAAGTGGGATGTCAACTGTTCCCTTTTTTTATCTGCATGTCCACATTTTATGTTAATCACTGCCCCTGTGATTTTTGCAAGTACTGCACCTACATCTGCCTTAACTGTAGAAGGCTACAG
>NW_015150891.1:16322-28490 GCF_000732505.1 Cyprinodon variegatus
CATGCCTAAATGCACTGAGTTGCCGCCATGTGATTGGCTGCTTAGAAATTAAGTGTTAACGAGCAGTTGGACAGGTGTACCTAATAAAGTGACCGATGGGTGTATATCTCAGCCTTAAGGTGTTCTGGAGTTCAGACTGGTGCAGCAGGGACTCAAAGCATGAACCCTGGAAGAGAGAGCATTACAACAAGGAAGAGGCAGTTAGCTGTGAACCCCTCTGGAGTTAAGGAATCACAGCAGGAGATCGGAGGAGGACAATGGTAGATCATTTTCCAGAGAGAGGACCAGAACAAATTTAAGCAATGCATTTGATGCAATGCATCAAAGGTTTATATCTTTGTTTGTATGACCATGTGTGTGTGTTTGGAAGCTAATAAAGCTAATAAGGAGTAATAATTAGCTATTAATTTGAGTCATTAGGTTTAAGGTTATGAATTTATGTCACTGTATTGTTCTTTATGTAAAAAATCCCGAAAATGAAGCACTAAAATCATATAACATTAAGGGATCTCTGTCATAAAGGTATGTTTGGCTATAGCTTGAAGGATTATATAAAAATCCATCTGGAATGGAAAGTATTAATTTTTGTAAAATAAAATAATTCTGCACATTTGATGTGCATGTCCTGAGGTAGTCTTATTTTGCCCTATCTGTGTTAAAACTTAACCAAACTTTCTTTGAGTGCAAAAAAGAGTATTTTAGGATGACACTGTGTTTCATGTTTCTCCTTCCATTTGTATCCTTCCAGAACAAAACCTCAGGTTGCATCAAATTCTCAAATTCTTCTTCTTTTGAGTTTTAAACTTGGACAAGTATTTGAAAGTTTTTACACCTGACAGCATGTAGGATTTTAATAACTGCTTACTTGGTTCTTCAACTTTGAAGATGTTTAGAAAAGTGAGGGTGGTTGCTATGTACACACACAGCAACCTTTGGCATGTTTGTCAAACAAAACTTGATGTTTTACAGAGAAGCTACTGTTTCCTGACTATTGTATTTTCATTAAAAACATTTTCCAGGTAAACCAACATATAAAGGAAAGAAGAAACTGTAAAAAGTAATCCTTTCATGAGGGCTCAGTGATCTCCCAAAGTTGCTGTCTCGATATGAAGTCTTTTTGTAGGTGAAATATGGTAATTTTAACAGGCAATATGTAACTTTTAATCTGTTTTGTAAAAAAGAATGCTGACCCTTACATTTTACTGATTTATCTCACAGATGAGCATTGATGGTAGCCCTCTGAGAATGCAAAGCAGCTGAGAAGCTCACTGTGTTTTAAGGTGCAAAGAAATATATGAATAAAAGTATTTTCAGGCATCTGAAAAAAATTAAATTACCATAATTAGTAAAGCGGCTTTGCCAGTAAGGCTGTGGTTATGATTTTTTTGTTTTCTCTGTGTGTGTGTTGGTGTGAATCTCTACATTGATTCTGGCTTATTTTACTACTGCTGTTCAGAGTAGCAGATTGCACCCGCAGGAATAATAAAGATAATCTTGACCTTGACTGGGCTTCGCACACATTACAGCACTGCATCCTGCTCATTTTATGTTCTGTGTAAACATTGACTGAAATACTGTATTATTAGTTTCAGATTTTCTTTTCTTTAGTTAAGAGAAAAAAAATCTATAAAAAGGCAAATACAAAATTCAGGAAGACATTGATTTAAATGTATATACACTGTGCATGATATAATTAACAACATGTAGCCTAAAGCAGAAATTTTGTTTAAAAAAAAGCTTTACCTAATTTTTGTGTTAATATCTTCTATATTGCTATATTATCCCTTTAAATTGTTAAGAAACTTTTTTGCAAGGTCTGGCCTCAGTTCAGTGAAATTAACACTAGCTGTGTTTTTATTAGCCATCAAATTGTGCAAATTCTATTTATGAAAATAGATTTGTTAAACGGAAAAGCAGTTTAGAAAAAACTCATGTTTAAATGAGGTGGTTCTTTGGCCACATCAAAATTCTTATATTTCACAAAACTACGTACAGTGGAAGCACGAGTAACATGATCTGCAATCAGACCATACTGCCTTGTAAACAGACGAAGAAAACCAAAACTAGTTGTAGGATGATGGCGCCCAGTAGAGCCGTAGCTGAAACATGGTTATATCTCATGTGTTTATTGAGCAAGTGAAATGTTTTCAAATTATTGCAAAAAACAAATATATTCAAGGGGAATCTGAACTGTATTTGTTATTTAATGGAAATACTGCAGTTGCAAAACTTCTCTTGAATAAGCTTAATATTGATATGGAAACGCAGCTACATATGCAACATATGTGGGCTAAATCAAACACAGAGTTTTTCTTTTTTTATGTCATATTGTTTATAAATGGACTCTTGTTACTGTTCGTTAGTTAAGATTGAATTGTTTGGTTTAACTTTTTTTTCAGGTATGTTTCCAGTTCTCTATAAAGCTGTAAGATTTTCTTTAAAATGAGAAACAATTGAAAGTAAAAAGGTAAAAAGAAATGAATGCCTTAGAAACTCATGCAACAATTACTGCAAAACATTCACAGATGGTTTTAAGAACACAAAAGAAGATTCAGTTATGTCTTTCCAAGAAATTCTCAGTCTTTATAGCAGAAATAGTGGCAGAAATAGTCAGATCAAAGTTGGTGGAGGAGGTTATACAAGAAAGGGAGGTTGTTTTCACAGACTCAAAAGCATTTACAGAAAGTATTCATCCTACATGAGACAGTAGAAGTGACTTACTATTACAAATTAACCACAGTTCATCTAGTTTACATAATAACTGTGTAAAAAGAAAAAGAATAATCAATGGTGTCAAATATTGCAATTTTTCTATTAGACAAAATTTTATCGATTCAAAATACAGTCAAATAGATCTTAAATGTTACATAAAAGAAGTTCTCGGGAGACATTTATGTCATTATGTTTCTTTTTATGTCTTAAACCTTCAGTTGGCAAATACTTTATTTTTCAGCTGCTCTGTGAAATGATCTCAGAATATTGGACCCAGAATTCAAGGCGAGACAGGCAGTGGGAAAGTTCAAAACGTTTATTATAAACTAACAGGTGCGTGGGGCTGCTCATCTGCTGGGGGGCGGATCTCTGATTTAAAGTTCCTGTCCGTTCGCGGAGAACACAGCAGAATTCAGGAGGGAGGTTTGACCTCGACGTTCCTAGAGAGCGAGCAGAGCGGGCGCCAGCTGACGCCGAGCAGCAACAGAGTCCAGAAGGGAAATCCAAGGCCGAAGTCAGAAGACAGTTCCAGGTTCAGAAGCCGGTAGAATCCAAGACCTGATGCGACAAACAGAGCAGACAGCGGCAGGGCAAAACTTGAGATCCACAAGGCAGAAAACTGGTAATAATCAGAGAAACAGACAGACTGAAGATTGCTAGGAAACGTCTAACAAAAACACTCGAATAACCTGGCGCTGATGGGAGTCAAACACACAACATAAATAGTAGAGGAACCAGGTGGAAATGATCGGCGATAATCAGCCGCAGAACCAATTAGACAGGGAGCAAGGAGCAAAGGAAAAAACCAAACCATCAGCGCCAAGATCATGACACTCTGCAGCAGCTATGAGAGAAACAACAGGATCTAGTGAGGTTTCCAGACTGATATTATACTAGAATCGCAATCTACTGTCTTTATTGTATCAGGTTATATCCAGGTAAATCATATCATGACACATGTATCGTGATACGTATCGTATTGCCAAATTCTTGCCATATTGATGTTCAATTTTATTTGGTCCAAGCACAGGAAGGAGTAAAAGCCAATGAAATGGTAGATCAAATGGCTAAAAGGGCTAAAAGAGGCGATAACCAGTATTCATTTTGGAAAAGGGGATGGTTAATTATCAATTGTCAAGAGTTATTAAATGGAAATCAAGATTCAAAAAGAGCGATATTTATGTGAAATATAAAAATCTATAATTAATAAGGAATTTTAGAGAGAGAAATATAAGAGAGCATGTAGGACTATTAACATTAAGAGTGATGACATTGATGGCATTGTTTATGATTGGAAGGAAAAACAATTAATCTGAGGGATGTGGAGAAAAAGAAAATGTAGAACATGTTCTGTTGGACTGAAATGTACAGAATGAAAGATAGAGCCCAAGTATATTATACCAGCCAATTTCCTTGATGGTTGATCAAAACTTCCTTAAAAAGGATAAGTTAAAATTTTACAAGGAGGAAACCTTTGCTCTCTTTCAAAAAAAGAACTTAAAAAAAAAAACACATCCAGAATTTTAGGAAGTATGAAGGATAAACTTGAGTTTTTCTGAGAAAATGCAAACAAGGCATAGCTTACAGTATGTCAGGAAAAAACAAACAAAAAAAAAAACTCTGAGCTAAGTGTCATGTTTTAGGGGTGACTTTCAGTTTAGGGTCTAGTCAGCTCAACATGACTGTATACAACCTTAATCTGAAGTTGCCAGAGAAAGAAAAGAAAATGTGTGAATAAAACCAACATGGAGCAGATATGTACCCAAAATGTAACAGTAAATCCACCACAAAACACCTGGGAATCCAAGCCAAAATCTTGATCTCATTGAAATGCTAAGCGGGGTTCTAAAATAGCCAGTAAACACAAGCAACCCCTAAACATCCCCTCACATGACTGAAAGTGAGGAGTGAGGAAAAAAAACCTTCCTCTAAAATGATGCCAGAAATGAGTACTAGTCAGCAAAAATTTTTTCATAGAAGGTATTTAACTTTAGCTAAACGGCATAGGGCAGGGGTAGCCAAATTAAAATCAGCGGGGTCCAAATAAAGAACATCAACAACCAGTAAAAGTCCGGAGACATTTTTAATTGTAATCTGTTACTTTAAACAGAATTAAACACTGAAATGAAATGCTGGTGTTTATGCATACATGTTATATGTTTAATTTTTAAATAAAAGATATGAAAAATAGAACATTTTTCTTCATTTTAAAATCAAATTGTTTTTAAAGTAGAGAAAAACAATCTTTCTTCTATCTTTGGTAAATAGACAATTTCCTAACTCGCTTTTTTCATAAAACACCTGAAATAATTTTTTTCTTTCTTTTCTCTGTCTTAATGAGAGCAGTGGGCTTTATGCTGCCCTGGAAAGCTTTAAACCTGGGTTTGAATGGAGACAAAGCCATTCTCAACCACATATCACGGTGCTAATTTTGAGCCTGTGTTCTTTCAGATCAGCATACCTGGTCAGACCAGCATACCTGTTTATTCTTTTAGTTTAGTCCTTTAGTTTATCCCTGTTTATCCTTTTAGTTCTGTACGAAAAATACACTTTAAAGTACCTCAACCCACGTGTATCCCTATAGTCACGTACAAAATAAAACAATTTAATTACTTACTTTTTTGTGGGTTTTTTAGTTCTTGAACAAAAATAAAGGGATAAAAGCAAATCTGAAGTCTTGTGCACGCGTACTAACAATGGATATGTTGGTTTGACGGGGTATGCATGTTAATCTGAATGAATACTGTACGCTCCGGATGGCTTTACCATACAAACAGGAGAAGCGGCGCAATTGTGACGTTTAGAGATTGTCGTCGGACAATATGTAGTAATTTATAAATGTTTTAAATCAGGTTGGGTCCGGATTAGCCAGCAGGTGGGTCTGGATCCCAACCGTGGTCCTCTAATCTGTGACCTCTTCTTGCATAGGGTGTCCATACCTTCTCATCAGTTCAATTATGCACACTATTATAACCTTTTTGAAAGGAGAATACGTTTTCATTTTCGTTTGTCACAAAACCATTGCTTTACCAAAAGTCAGTAAAAAACATGAAACACCAGTATATCAACAGCTCTGTCAAAATAGGTGATTCCCAAATGCATTTTCTTATTTTTGTTTACAAAGCTGTTCCGCTGCTGTTTCTAATATGCTGGAAAACTGGATAAACCAGTTCTTAATATGTAGAACCGAGTTCACTCTGAACGGCCTTCACCACCAAAGTACAGAATTAACTGGTTATCTGTCGTTTGTGGGATGCAGGAGCAGTATAACACTGCCAGGCACCTTTGGGTATTGCTAAAACAAAATACATGTCAATTTCACAAACTGATGAAATTACATGAATATCTTCAAAATCTGCCAACAATAAGCTCAGCGTCAGCAAAGTGAAACATTTGGAGCATGAAAGCCTAATAATAGCTACACTGCAGAAATATCTCATGCCTGGTGTTTGGGATTCAGTGTGAGTTCTTTAATATCCTCTTGTCATTCAGGTTTAGAAATTTCCGCCAAGGATTAACACTCCCTAACAACAGCAAACATTGTGTCTCTGCATCTTTAGCAGATCACACAGGGAATACTAATGAGCTTTGCTCTAGTATCAAAGGTGGTTATCTTGCGAGCTAAAAGATGTGGAACCCCAGTGGCTTCAAACCTAGCCAGGTCTGTCCCTGGGACCTCAAAGGGTTTGTGAATGAAAAAAGAAAAACATGCAAAAGCATTTTTTCATGAGCACAAGGTTGCAGATTATTACACCAAGGTAATCTGGTCTTAAGTTGGGGAAACTGCCATGAACTATTAACATTAGGCTGTGTTGGGAGTATTTTTTACCTTACCATTCACATGATTGAATGTACGGTTTGTACTTCTTCCTTCTCTCTGACTGTCTTGCCCAATGCTAAACACTGCCATTTGTCAAGGAGTGTACAAGGAGCATATAGGGCAACATTTGACAAAGACTGTGTTCCTGCCTTTCTTACTCTTTTTGCCTTCTAGAGGAGTTTCACTAAAGTGTTCTTGTAAAACTGTTTCCTTGGGATCAGTGACGAGTGGCCAAATAACTCAGATTTCAGTGCATGTTTTATCCATTTCTTTTGATATTTCATAGTCAAATGTGGTTTTAAACCATCACTCTTTCGTGGGGGAACATAACAGTAAAATAGCACACAAAAAAGGCCCATAGGACTAGTGTTGTACCCAAGACCACAACAACCAGGACCAAGGAGTACCAAGACAAGGCCAACACCTTTGAGGGCCAAGAACAAGAACATATTAAAACACTACATAGGTTATTTTTTTTAGTATATTAAGTGAGTCACATATCCAAGGTTGCAGAGCTTTGATCTCACGGATGAAAATTGTGTTCTCATAATATAGCTGAAGCTTAAAGGACTTATTACCCCTAGGTCAACTTTCTTTTGCTGAAAAACTGAGCAGATTTAATGCATTCTTCACACAAGATATTTTGATTATATTCCGCTTTTGTCTAAAATCATCTGTTTGTTCCCCTCCCCAGCTTAAATATGGGTAGCTGCATCAACTGGCTTAGCCAGGGATGTGATGTAAGTTAGGATAAATTACGACAGCAGCGTGCCCCTTGGCAGCAGTAGTTCCCTAAGGGACTCAACTCAAATCCTGCAGGGCCATTGTCCTACAAATTTTAGCTGTATCTACACTTCAATACAACAGAATCAAATATTAGTTTGTTAGCAGAGCTCTGTAATGCCTCACTGCATGCTACTGAAATAGCAGGCGAAGGTGGCAATATTCCAACCCTCAGTATTTAGGTTTGAGACCACAGTAATAAAGGTTCAGTGACAGTTTCTTGTTTTCTGGTGGCAAACATTGAAAGAGAAAAACTGGAAAAGGAGTCTGAGCAACACAGATTTATGCTGTGTTTACACTGAACACGTGCTGAGCATCAAAAAGGTGTCCAATTTCTCATCTTGGATGCTTTTTCTGATTGAAGTCAGACACGCGTCAAAAGCATTTTGATGCCCTTGATGTGTGTTGAGTAAGGTGTGTGCGGACGCTTCGAGGCAAGGGAAGGGAAGTTTATTTACATAGTACAATTAAGTACAAAGACAATTCAAAGTGCTTTACATGAATTAAACAATAAAATAGAACGAAAATAAAACTTAAAAAAGAAGCAATTAAAGATAATAAAAACAGGAAGTAAACAAAAAAAAAGGTTGAACCACAAACTTAAGCTAGTACCTCAGTTAACAGTTTAACTTCAACAGTCAAAGGCAGCTTTAAACTGGTGGATTTTTAACTTTGACTTAAAAGAACTCAGGTTTTCAGAACTTTTCCAGTCTTCTGGGATTTTGTTCCAGATAACTGGAGCATAGGAATAAATGCTGCTTCTCCATGTTTGTTTCTAGTTCTGGGTGTACAGAGTAGACTGGAACTACAAGAGTTGCTGATCCATTTAGTGATTTATAGACTAAAGAAGGATTTTAAAGTCGGTTTTCGGAGCTACAGGGAGCCACTAGAATGACTTCAGAACAGATGTGCTCTACTTTCTTAGTTATAGTGAGAACACGGGCTATTTTTTTCTTTAATCAGCTGCAGCTGTCTCATAGACTTTAAAACAAATATGCTTGTGAAGATTCTCAGTCATCCAGGTCGTAGTCATTCGAAAAAAAGAAAATGAAAAACAATCCACTGGACTTTGTTTCCAAGTTTGAAGACACTTCGCTTCCCATCCTGGAAGCTTTTTCAATTCAAAATGTCAGGAATAGCGTTGAGTTCGAGGTTTTATACAGTAGTCCATCAAAGCCTTGTTTTTGTTATGAAAACATGCAAATTGAAACAGACGAAAGGATCCACCTCTTTGGAATGGGGGTTGTTTGTTTTGTTTTTTTTTGCCTGCAATGCCCCATATTTGTCTAAGTGTCCAACCCCCAGGCAAACAAAAGCATCCCGGATGGGAAGCGAAACTTCCTCAAACTTACAAAGTCCAGTGGATTGTTTTTAATTTTCTTTTTTTGGATTTTATAGACAACCTATGAATAAACTGCAGTAATTATTAATCAATTCTGGACCAATTTGTCCAAATATTTCTTTTTCAACAATTGTTTGATAATTGCTGTTTTTAAGGCCTGAGAGAAAATACCTGATATGAGGGATGTGTTTATGATTTGATTCCAATCAGGATGATCCAGAATCCAGGTGAGATAATCTGTAAGCTGGAGGCAAACTAACTAGGCAGAGGTTCCCAGAGACAGAGGAGGGGGTAGATTGGAGGTCAAGGCTTGGGAGACACACAATTGACAGGGACAGAAGCAAAAAGACTTGGTTTTGAGCCAAGGCAGGAGGCTGATGTCCAGATATAAGAAGCATATGGGAGTATCCAATAGGGACAAGGCAAGTAGGAGAAACAGGAACAAGACAAGCTCAAGAGGTCAAAACTAGGATGGTCTACTTAAACAAATGGCTTTCAAGAATCTGGCGGTTACCCACTGGGAGAGCCAGAAATATATAGTGCTCCTCCCAGGTGCAACAACACCCAGTAATTAAAGCAGTAGTTGAAGTAATGGCTAAGACCTGATTGCCATTGACGCATATGGGTTGAGTCCCTCCGTGTCTATCATCTGTAGACACTCAAAGCAAATTTGGTGAAGTCCAGTGAGTGGGGAGCTTTTTAGATCTCTGTGACTTCTGCCATGAAGACGGACTTAGCTTGCATGCTAGTCTGCTTCCTTAACAAAGAATATATTGACCAGATTTAGGTTACACTCAATTCAACAGTCAATGCCCCACTATTCTCTGTACTAAAATCAACCACATTTAAATTGCAGTATTCATATGTTTTTTCACTTTTGCAAGATGAAATAAACAGGCATTCCAGCAGCATTTAAAAACGTTGCATTAAAGGCAAATAACCCGTCCTCCTTTCAGATCATTTTGTATATTAGCTTTCATCTTGCTAAACATAATGACTAAACTGTGAAAAGGTACAGTCATACTGTAGCAATCATGCAAGTTCTAAAGAAAATAATTTAGCTGTTTTTATGTTTTCATTCAACTGAAACCATATTACTCCACTAGGAATACCAAATTGCTCACTTCTTCATAAGCAAGAGAACCTAGCTGTTTTAACAACAGCAGGGTTGGTGGTGTTTTAAGCATTCCATCAAAAGTGTGGAGATTTAAGCTGAATTTAGCATTGCATGACAAAAATACATATCTGGCACAGCATTTCTGAAAAACCCTAATCTGTTTGTTCTTGCGGATGGGCTATGTACCCTTGTCCTTATTTGGCTGTTTGAGTCAGCATATGATTCTGCTGCTAAAGGTCAGGACCAGTTTGAAATTGTAAGCCATGGCTAGGAAACTGCATCCAGTATGCAGTCTGACACATAACAAACAACTCCTGTGGTGCCCTTGATGGTGCACCATCCCAAAGAATCAATGAACAGACCTTGGCTCCATTCATCCTGCCATGGCTGTTGGCACAAAGCCTGCTGCTTCTGGTAACTGTCCAACTCCCAAGTGTCGAAGCGCTTAAGCATAAGCAGGACTGGATGAGCTTCACACCCCCGAGGTCATGTTTTGTTTTTCATTATTTCCATTCGTAGTGTAATTTAAGCATTCAAATGAATTAAATGCTAAATATTTATACTTACCTCGGCTTTGCTCTTCAATCTGAAAACAGGAAAATAAATACAGAAGATGGATCACTTGACAACTACTCACCATCTGCCTGATGCTTAACATTTTCAAAAGGGAAAAAAAACATTTTTCAAGTTTCCTTTTCTATTGACCTTCATGCGTGGGTGAGGGGAAGATTATTCTGTTTATATTAGAGAGTTAGGAGTTGTTCTTTTTAAAGAGTAAGAAAAACTCTGATGGTCAGTTAATCTCCACAGTGGCTATAAAAGAAAGGAGAGCTTTTTGGACGGAACAACAGGGAGATCACCTCACAGCATCTCCCATTTGAGTAATAAAAGACTGCTACAACATCCAGCAGGATGCTTAATGAGGCACACATGCGCTGCAGTGCTTATAGAGTTGCATTTTGGTGTACGTGAGACTACAACAAAACACAATTCTGTAGGAAAGCATCAAAGAATACGAACCCCCTTACATGCTCATATGACGTGACGTCCATGTTGATCAAACACATCAGTTCAAGGAAGGCTCAAACATACACACACACACATTGGGCTCCTAATGAGGAGCTGAAGGGGCCTCTCGATCAGCAGCCAATTATCCTGTCCCTTTGGAGGAACTGTCAACACGTGTGTGTCTGTGAGCTCAGATGTTGCAGGGCTCAGTCGGACTCACTCCTTTTTCTTCTTCTTTATGCAAATGTGACAACGGCTCTATTTACATAATCTTTCAAACGTAATTACATCTATAGCTACTGCCTATGGAATGTTTCCCCATCTCGAATGTGGAGAATGCAAACTGTCAGACCTCACTTGTCTGAGTCTATTAGTACTGTGGTACAAGTAAATTAAATCAGGGAAAAGGTTTTTTTTTTTAATGAATCATGTCTCTAAAAGTGCAGTTGACAAAACAACTTAACACTTCCTACAGTTTATCAAAATACTGTAGAATTCTTTCCTTTTTGCACAACTGGATAAATATACCTGTTTCTCTCTCTTTGCTGAAATGTCTTCCTACCTCAATCTTCTTCTTACCTTTTTTTTTTGTCAAAGTATGGTGTAGTGGAACAATTTAAAATATACAGATGTGTATTTTTTTTCTTCTTTTTGTCATACCGGAGTATTTCACACCTAAAATGTTGATCAATAATCAGAAAACCTTTAATTCATCCTGTCTGGCATACTTAAAGGATAAAAAAATTCTTACATTTATAATGTAGGTCTGCATATGGTTTCAAAGACATCCACAAGGATTCAAGTCTCCAGAAAACCACAGTGGGACTGAATATAGTCATATGTGGAAAACAGATTGTTAAAACAAAACAACATTGGCCCATTTGCCCATACATTCAGATGCTGATGTTGGTAAACTACTACATTGCAGAGTATGTCATATAATCGATGCCACCAACAGCAGGAAAGCTCTGTGAGGTGTATTGCTAAAAGACTAGATGGCTAATGCTGTGTTGAGACCAAACATGTTTTGCATGTCAGGGGAATTACATGAAAAGTTTATGGCCGACGTGTCAAAAAAAGTCAAAAGGTCCTGAGGCTCAAGCTGATCTAAAACATGGCTGGAAGACAGTCATTGCATCCAAGCCGTGATCTCTACTGCTTCAGAGCTGTCAGCATAAAAATACCAAAAAAGAACAAGAATATGGGTTTACTCTCAGGGGCAGGATTAGGAAATTTGGGGCCCTAGGTAAAGAAAGGCAGGGGGCACTCTGAATTGAAAGGAGAAAACACATAAAACAGACCCATTATACAGATACAGATATTTTAATAGAATAGAAAAACATAATTTGTTCTACGTTTTGTCCCTCTCTTCTTGTCCCTTTTCTT
>NW_015150891.1:28765-42985 GCF_000732505.1 Cyprinodon variegatus
TTTTTGTCTGCACCAACAACACCAAGTCAAATTCCTTGTAAGTGCAAACCTACTTGGCAATAAACTTGATTCTGATTCTGATTCAGCAAGACAAGGTTGGTTCATCTTTTGTATCACCATTCATTCAGTGGGTCATTCAAAGTGCATCATGTGGAATCCCAATTCCATTACTCTGATATAAAAAACCTGCATCTCATAATTAAAATCTAACTATCTCATTATTATGAGATACTTTATCATTCCTATCATTAAAATAATGAGATAGCTATGTAATTATTATCAAATACTGAGACACTTTCTCGTTATTATGAGATAGTGTCTCATAATTGTGAGCTAGTTTGTCATATTTATGAGCTAGTATATGGGGGAGTGTTTGCCTACTGTTTAGAGCAGTGCACTTGCACTGTGATAAGGTTGCAAGTACTCTCTTCAATCCCCATAACCTACACCCTGGGTCCCTGAGCAAGACCGTTAACACCACAGTGCTCCTGAGCGCCGCACACTGGCAGCCCACAGCTCCCCAAGGGTATGGGTTAAATGCAGAACTGAAATTCTCCAGTGTGAGAAAGTTCAATGAAAAAATCTCATGAGCTCATAGCTCCTCACGATAGCTAGTTCATTATTATGAAGTAAAAAAAAAATACTATGAGAGTATCTCATCGAGGAGATATTCAATTCAATTAAGTTTAAAGCAGGAATTCACAACACATCATCTCAAGGCACGTTACAGAGACACTTCAACCAGATCATGCAGTCAAACTGATTCAAAGTTTTCTAGCTAAGAAAAAACAACTGATTGCATTGACTCATTGACTTGAAGGCAATCCCTCACACTAACCATGCTTGTAGCGACAGTAGAGAGGAAAAACACCCTTTTAACAGGAAGAAACCTCCAGCAGAACCAGACTCAGTGTGAGCGGCCATCTGCTGAGGCTGACTGGGATTCAAGGAGACAGAAGCAGAGATACAAAAGGAACTTGTCAACCAGCTCCACAGGCAGCCCCATCCAGGAAACACACAGCCAGGCAGACAAGCTCCGAGCCAGCTCCCATGTCAGAGGATGAAGAGAGCACATTCAGTTAGTCACATTCACAGAAACAAATGTGTGGATGGCATCAGCACAGCTCATATTTCTCTCAAGGATGGAGTCAGACAGCCAAACAGGAACAGACTAGATGAAGCTGCTATGAGAAAAAGCAGAGAGAGCATAACGTTAGAGATTGAACTAACAAATTCTGCAGAGAGGGAGAATAGAGATAGAATGAAGCAGAATGATGAAAAAGAAGTCTCTATGTCCTACAGCAGTCTAAGCCTATAGCAGCATAACTATAGAGATAGCAATGGATAACATGAGACTCTCTAACTATGAGCTTATAAAAAAATAAGTTTTAAGTCTACCCTTAAAAGTAGACACGGTGTCAGCCGATGGAAATAAAACTGGTACTTTCTGGTACATAATTATGAGATAGTATCTTAAACTAGTCAGACAGCTAAGTCATCATTACTGTATGATATGAGATGCTATCTCGTTATACTAACATATTAAATACTAAGATATATCAATCAACCATCTCTACAACATTTTTCTCAGATACACCAGTCATTACTATGTTTTTGTTTTCTTTTTTTTTTTATTGGAATGGTGGATGGTATTTCATGTTAGAAAAAAACAACAATAACAAAAAACACCAGCTAGATCTAAACACACAAATGCTGGTTGAACTCTGCCAGAAAGACTGAGTCTAATTTCCTCGACAGGAATTTAAAACCCTCACTGCAATTCCTTTCAAAACCTCATTGTAACTCTTTCATTTTGAGGGGTCACTTAGTTTTAACTCACGCTTCTTTCCCTAAATAAACAAATTTATAGTAAAAAGAAAACTGCATTTTAGTTTGATGTATTGAAAAATTTAAGTATGATAAAAATAAATACTATGAGTCATCCAATGCTATTTGTGTTGCAGGGCTACATTGAAATGCCTCTGCATTGTACTGTATAAGGAGTATCAATTTGTGCTGCTGTCATAATGGAAAAATGGCTAATTTTATCCATCTTCTATTTGCAGAAACCTACAAAGACCATTTCTGCATTGCTTTGAGCCCCCTCTCTGGTAACCGAGCCTCTGGAGAATTACATGACTATTTTAGGTAAATCACCAGATGTTTATATCCACAGTCAAAGGAATGTTTCCGACCTGCTGCTACATGTCAAATAGAAAGATTGCTAGCCTTGTGCACATTATACTAACAGTGTGTTATATTAAACATTAATACAGCTTGTTTAGGAGGGGTTTGATTTCCAAATCTGAGTGGGTGTGGTACATTTTAGAAAAGTCAAAATTCATAAATTGAGGCAGTCAAGTCATGAACAGATAAAGGTGTGTCATTCGTAGAGCACTTTCCATTCCTGCCTGGATTCTAAAGCTACAGTGGAAAATGGAATATATATATATATGGAACATAATGTATGAGCTTTAAACAATTTAAAGTGTCAGATCAAATGCAGATTAAATTATAATTTACAGATTTAGAGTTTCACCAATGTAGCTGAGGGATCCCCTTGGGCCCAATGAGTTTTTCACAATGCAAAAATTTAATAATCAATCAAATATTATAATAGAAAAAGAATTACTATAATAACTAATTCTTCGGTTAATTCCAATTTTTCATCCCAGTAGTGAGAGGTTGGAAGGCATTGTGATCTATCCACAAAAAAGAACAAAAGATAATCAGTTATAAATAAGTAGAACGAATCTTTAAAAAAAAAAAATCACTTTTAAGACTGTTTTATACTGTTTAGTTGTGTATGTGCATTTTTACTTTAACTTCCCCAGCGAAAAATTCACCTACTAATGTGTTGACGTCTGATGACTTAGGCCAAAGCAATTAGCTCTAGATGAAGTTGATAAAGTTCAAGTCAACTAAATTATGCTCATTTGATGACACAATAGAGCTTTGGCTACAGCAGTCTCTTAACAGATAAAAGTGGGGGAAAAAAAATCACATATCTAATTAAAATGGATGAAATGAATTAAGTATGTAAAATCAATGCCTAAAAAAGGTTCTGATTAGGATGAGACTATATTTGTTTAGTAGTCATGGCCCAGTTAGAGAAACACAAATACATGGACAATTCAGTAGCAAGTTTTATATAAATAAATGACAAATTTGTCAATCTATGACAGAGATGGATGTTGGATATGAAATCATTATTTTACTCTAGAACCGATTTTACCTGAAGAACTTCAAGTTGATCACACACTTAAAGGTCCACACATGAGTAGGAGATCATCTGCAGAAACTATCCATTCAAACTTTCCCCACTTTCCTTCATGGTGTCACGGTGCTGGTTCTGTTATGTTTTACTTACCTCCATGATTTCTAGTTTTATTGGTTTAATTCCTATTTTTTTGTATTTTTTTGTTTGTCCTATTTGTCTCTGTGTTGCCCTGCGATAGACTGGCGACCTGTCCAGGGTGCACCCCGCCTCTCGCCCGTAGACAGCTGGAGCACCAGCACACCTCTCATCCTCCACTTGGGATTAAGCGGGGACGTTTTTATTTGTTGCCCTCTGTTGCCCTCTGTTGCCTTCTTGTGTTGGTCTGGTTTTCCATAGCTCCTTCCTAGACTGCTCTCTTCACACCTGCTCCCAATCTGCTCATTAGTCCTCTCTTTGTTCAGTCTACCATAAATACTGTCCTTGTGCAGTTCCTCAGTGCTGGTTCCTCGTCTTACCTCATCTTGCACTGGCTCCTAATGATTGTTTTCCCCTGATTTCTCCATGGTTCTGGTTTGTTTTGCATTTTTCATGTTGGACTTTTTGATTCCTGCCTCAGTTGTTTGTGATCGTTCAATAAAACCTCCAAGAAACTCACCTCTGCCTCCCTGCCTCTGGATTTGGGTCCTCTAACCTCAACCAAACCCTGACAAATGGACCCTTGGCTGGTCCTTGGCTGCCCACCTACAATTCCTTTTTAAACATCAATCTTTGTACTAAAATATTGTGTTTGTCATGATTTGTGAACATTAAGATCTAAAGAGAAGTGTCATCTGCTGGTCAGACCCTGTAATTCAGTGAAAGGGTGGAGTATGAAATATGCAAGTGGGGGTCACTCCAGTGCCTGGAAGTTGGAGGGGATTTCACTGGGAGAAAGCAAGCCACAAGGGCAGACGCTTGAAATCATGCATGGGACATATTGCTGGCCTCATGGTTTGAGGCCCCCAACAGCTGACCAAAACATTACACTCCTTAAGACTTTATGGCTTTTGTTTGCTGTTTGGTGCAATAGAATTAACGACCAGAGGGTTTTTCATATCTATGGCTTTGACTTTCAGTGTCCAAAACAGATCAGTTCTCATGAAATACTGGTCAAATCTAACATATTTATGAAACAGAATCTAAATCCCTGTGATACTGGCTCTATGCAACATTTACCTCCACTGACAGTTGACTACCTGCCCTACTCTTAGAGAGAACAATGATTAGCCTCTACGTAAGCTCTTTGCTAACTTTGTTAGCCATACCAAGAAGAAAATGGTACTCTCCCAAGAAGCAGTATTTCCTGAAAAGTAGCCACAAATGCTAGAAGTTTATTTTCTCAGCTAGGTTTAAACTTCAAAGTGACAAAAGTTGACATGAGTGAACAGAAACAGGTCCAAGCACGAGCAGGAGAGAATCTACTGGTGCGTAAAAAGCACGAGAGCACAGAAAAGGATAAGCATGCATGTGATATATTGGGGGTTGCATTGTATTTCTATGTGTACCCATATAACAGTAAATATGTGCAGGAATAGTAGTTTAAGTGTGTGTTTTAAATAAAAATACTTTTAGTGGAATTTTGATTTATCATGCTTACCTCCTGGTTTGCCTCTTCATTGATAAAACTGTATAATTCATTGCCATAGCACAGAAAATAGAGAAGAGAAAAAACCTTTATTTTCCCATCAGCTGTTTGTAACAAAATCACATAAAATACAGCTTCATCCAAATGGCTTTGCTCTTTTTTTTTCTCTTCATGCTCATATATGTAGATGTGCAGGTCCTTTGAAGATTGCTGTCTCCATGAATTCTCCAAACCTCATGCTGGATAATTGTGGCAAAACTGATCCTTCTTTCTACCCCTGTTTTGCAATTCTCATTCACTTAAGCTCATTTAGTGTTAAAGTGTCGCATGGTGGGAGTCCTCACTTTGACGGGTCTGAATGGGAGCCTGTGTTAATGTGGCTGTCAGTGCTGCAGAATGTGCGAGAGTCGCATTGCGATAAGTGTAATTGTGTCACTCAGAGTATAGCTGTCTGCCTCATATTAATGCTCTGCTCATATCAAAAAGGGCTTTAGCTGAATTATTGGCATTTACAAAGGCTACTTTAAGTTGAAAGACTCCACTCTGTCAGACAGAGAGAGAGAGTAAAATATTATTATGAGGGAGGCGAACAATTTCAAACATGTGTTTGTGATGTAAATGCAGGGACGTGTCTTTTCTTTGGGTGTTTGCTGGTGCATTTTTTATCGTTAGCCTTCTGGGTCTTGAGAACTTGTCAATAAGAGTTAAAGGACTACAGAATAGATGATACTCTAGGGTCTACAATGACCCTTTTAGCTAGAATGCAAAGTATGTTTCAGGGAGCCTTCACATACTATTAATCAATATCAGGGGTTGGGGTGGGGTAGGGGTGTTGGTGTGCTTGTATTTGCATTAAAAATATGCACTTTTGGCCAAAAATGGCAACCTTGTTTGCCCTTATGTGTGCAAGTATCTGCTCTATTTTAAATCTAAGACGCCTCCTGGGTAACCCACGGTGTGTGTTACGCCATTGGTATTCCATCACCTTGAGCGATCCATGGCCAAACAGATCCCATCATGTTTATGTTAGGAGGACTTGCTTTATTCCCTCCAGGACCCCTCCCCCACACGTTGCATGCTAATACTACCATCAGCCTCCAAAGACTATGCTACAGCTTCCACTTTTCATGCAGAACCCCTTATACCCTTAGTGATATTTTGGATGTTCGTGCAAGTGGTGTGCCCAAAATGGCCTCCATGACAGGCAAGTTCACGCTTCGATGCACTGACCTGAGAGCCGGCTCCAACACAGGAAGACAGCAAAGAGACAGTCACATCTACAGCTTGTTGGATTAATCTAAGACATCCACAATATGTATGTCACACAAAAAAGCGTGGATTATCTTGGATCAAAAAATGTAAAGCTTTATTTATCAACAACTTTGACTAATGGAGAAAATACTTGAGCCTGATTAACTTAGGGGGCTTTAAATAATAGGTAACTTTTTTCAATGTTTTAGAATATCAGCACAACAAACCTAATATTTTACTTTGATTTTATCTGCAATATAAAAAAAAGTTAGTTCCTGATAGTGTCATGATCTGGCCTGATAGCTTCACCTTAATTGTCAATTTCACTCACCTGCCTAGTTCTGCCCGGTTCCTAATTTTCACTCATCTTTCTCCATCTGCGTCTGTGCGTTATATTCGGTTCAGTCCAGATCATTGCTTTGTGTTTCGCTTCTTGTGTTCTGTTTGGTTCTTTGCAGTTAGTTTCTAAGGTTCATGTTCTGGTTCCTGGTGGCCAGCAGATTGAGAGGGTTTTTGTGTCTGTCTTGTCTCCTGATCATGTCCTGGTCCTTCTCCGCGGAGCCCTCAGGGTTTTGGCTCGGATCGCAGAGAGGGTCAGTTTTATTCCTGTAAGCCTGCCTCCTAGGAGGAGACCAGTTTAAAGTTTCCTGTAGAAATTCTGGTACAACATCTTGTCTCTGTTCTCTCAACCACTGAGCCTGCCCGTCTGCATCCCAGCCTGCCCGTCTGCATCCGTGCGTGTCTGTGTGGGCAAGCTTCTGGACCTGTCTGACTCTCGACTCGGAACCTGCCTGAATGCTCTGAGGATTCCTGGAAGTCTGAATCCTTTTGTTCTGGTTTGGGTTTAGCCATTGCAGAATTCAATTGTCTATCTTCAACCATCCTTTGGTGAAAGGCCAGGTATGTCCCCATTCCATTTTTGCCTTTTTTTTATTATTATTATTTACAATTAAAATTCTGAAAAAAAACTGAAACCGCCTCTAGCTGCAATTGAGGCAGCAAGTTTTTGGCCTTTATTATGTCTGTACTAAATTTGCATATCGATTCAATTCAGTTTAATTAAGTAGTGCCAATTCTTAACAAATGTAATCTCAAGGCTACAATCTACAGGGACATTACAATCAAATCAACCAGTCAGGTTGGTTGAACTATGCAAAGTGGCCTGTATTTATATAGCATTTTTTTCAAGTCAGGAGACTTGACCAAAACGCTTTACACTATAATCAGTTGTTCATTTAATTACCCTTTGACTTCTTGCTCAAGGACTCGACATCACTAAAAGCCAAAGCTTGGTTTTGTACCAACAACCCTTTGGTTGCAGGGAACTGATCCCTAAATACTTTGCATGTTGGTGACTATTTGGTCAAAGTGGTGGCTCTGTTTAGCAAAGATACAATCAAGCAGACAAGCTCTCAGCCACATTTCTTTAAAGTCAGAAGAGATGATAGAGATCACACATAGTTAGTTACAGTAAAAGCTGAACCAAGCTATGTCTGGGGGAGAAACTGGAATAAGCGCCGACAAACAGGATCAAGTATATCATCTATAATCGGAGGTGTTGATGGCAGCAGCCCAGCTGACATTTCGCTCCAGGGTGTCGTTGCACCCTGGATTATATAGAGAGACTGAAAGTTTTGATAATTATTTTCTAGTAACCAGTAAAACCTCAGTCAAAATATATGGCAATAAAGATTAATGAATATTAATTGTAAAGTCTTCTAAACATTCTGAGATGAATTACATTCTGGGAGTGGATGGATTGGATTTGTTTTTAAAGAATTAGGATAAAGGTAACCCAAAAAACATTCACAATGCCTCTCTATATAGATTTTAATAACTAAAAAGTTGTTTTAAACTTGCTAAATACCCCTCAAGAACTGAGAATTTCCTTTTTGTTATTAAGGTTGAGCTACCTGAAACTTTCTCAAAAATATATAAAAAATGGAAAAAGATGTTGTTGTTTTTTTGTTTGTTTTTTATTTATTTGTTTGTTTCAAGTGCCACTTTGAGAATGATGTGTCTATGACCTTTATAAGAATTTTACAGGAATCTTTAAAGAATTCAACAGAAGATTTCAGATATCCATCCACAACTGAATATTTCTGTAAGGGTCCTTCATTTATTGGCTTTCAGTGTGGCCGTCAAATAACACACGTTATAGAATGTCAAAATGTAAAATGTACGATTTGGACTTGCATGAATTTTTGACTTGCTGTTGGGCGTCTTTAATTGCCATTTTATGTGAGACTTGAGAGAAAAGAAATCAACATGTAGGCTAGTCTATTAAAAAGAAGTTTAATATTTTTGGATGTTTAGATATCTTTTGACAGTAGAGAGTATATATGTCTAATTTGGTTGTATATGTAAACAAATTTAAAAAGGGTTTGACTGAAGTTCATCCTATTGAAAATTGAAAAAAAAGTCTCAACAGTTTGGAAAAGTTCCTCGTGGTTCATAGGCGTCACCCGATACCGATGAACCACAGGGAGAAAAACCTATAATTCTTACCACAATTGTAGAAATTTAAATGTTAGTTAAGTTCTGTCAGCTAATCTGCTCTACAACTGGGTGGAAAAAAAGAGATGTTGCCGAGTCTGTCGTTTAACCCAGTTTAACCCAATGTGTGTGTTTTTTTGACATATTTTTAAAGTAACAATCAACAAGATCACTAAAGCTCTGTCCCTGAAACGAAGTATGCCATGCTCTTCAGAGCCATAATGCAATTAATGAGTGTTTTGTTTATTTATCAAAATATCTTATACTGTACCCTCCACCCAGTGGGGCAAAAGCGGTTTAAGATTCAGATGTTTACTGGACGGTCGCCTGTTTAAACCTCAGCTCCATCAATCTCAGTCAATGTTTCCTTAGCCAAGACTCTTCACTCACATCACCTATTCATTTTGGTCAGAGGGCCTGGTAGCACCTGTGTATGACTGTCCTCACTGTCAGATTGCCCGAGGGCAGCTGTGGCTATATTTTAGCTTGCAACCATTTTTGTTCCAATGCTATGGAGATAATATTATGGAAATCCCCCAGAAATGTCTGTATGTATAGGTGAAAGGATTTAATAATCAAATTAATCCTAATGAGTTGTAGTATATACCTGCTTGTTTGCTGGTTCATACTCTGACTTTATTGCAATTACAATTAATTAAGTTCAACTCAGTTGTTATATAGCACAAATTCACAACTCATGTAATCTCAAGGTACTTGATATATTTCTTGCCAGGATGATGTCACAGCCAAACAGGAATAGACCAGATGAAGCTGCTATGATGAGAAAAATAGAGAAAGCATAATATGAGAGATTGAACAAACAAATACTCCAGAAAGAGAGAATAGATACAGAATGAGACAATATTGACTCAGAACAGAGGACCCAGTACTCAGGCCACACAGTGGGATTACTTTTACAGGAGAGAAACACAGGTTAGTGGCCATGATACTCTGGGGGAGGATGATTATCCATGTGAGTCACTAAATTGGTTTACAAGTACAGTCCATACCCAGAGAATGAGGTAGCATCCTGTCGGTGGGGTGCCAACAAGATGCAGCAGAATCTGCCCTAAGTGTCCCATATGCTGCAGCCCCGGAGAACATGAAGGAGTCCCAAGCCAGGTCAGGAAAACAGATCAGAACAGGAACAGCAGAATCAGAGGTCCAGGAGTCCAAAAAAAGTTCAGGTAAACAGATCAGACAGGAACAGGCAGGTACAGAGGTTGAGAGGCAGAACAGGTCAGGATCATGAAATCAGAAACACCAAGGAACTCTAAAAACACCACTGGCAAGAGAGAACATGACCAAGGGCTCTGATGACTGGGAGCAAGCACCTTAAGTAGAGGCAGAAGCAGGTGGATCAGATGAGCAGTAATTGGAAACCGGGCAGAGATAGTCCGGTGAAAGAAATTAATAATTAAGCCAGTCATTAGTGCCAAGATCATGACAGAGACGGCATTATGAAAAAGGGGTCCCTATGTCCTCCAGCAATCTAAGCCTTTAGTATTATATCTATAGAGATAGCCTAGAATAAACTGAGCCACTGTAACTATAAGCTTTATCAAAAAGGAAAGTTTTAAGCCTTGCCTTAAAGATTAGACAAGGTGTCTGCCACACGGACTAAAACTGGTAGTTGGTTCCACAGTAAAGAAGCCTGATAACTAAAAGATCTGCCTCCCATTCTACTTCTGGAAATTCTAGGAACCACTAGTAAACCTGCAGATTGAGGGCCAAGTGCTCTGTTAGGAACATAAATAATGATCTACTATGTTAGTAATGTTAACTATAACTAACATAGAGCTAATTTTAATTGATACATATTGATATTGATAATTTAGGTAATTCTCTTGGATATGCATATTTTGACTCTGATTTACTGCTGTGACAATTCACTTTCTCCCAGGAAGGTTAATAAGGAAGAATCATGTTTATAATTGCATAAAAAATAAAGCATCCCTACATTCAAACATAGTGAAAGTTCTGATTAGAATTAGAGTAGATGGGTAAAGCCTGGAAGCTGGTTTAGACAAGGCCAGGTTAAAAAAAGCCAAACTGAAAAATTGGCCAGCCCAATGGCAATGACTAGTATGAAGGAAAGTCCATAAGACATTAAGCCTTGTTCAATTCAAGTCATATACGACTTTCAAGTCCTGTCCCTTTCCCATTTCATCATTTCAGGAGCTCAACCCAAAATGCAGCCAGTAAAAAGATTTTATTATCAGTGTTGTTTCTGTAATATATATATAAACATAGTGGTGGACATTAAACCTGGCATTTTAAAAGTTACATAAACCCTTTTGTTATATACCTTTTCTAAAGCAGTGTGTCTCATGTGATAAAATGTAGAAGGATTTGAACTGCAAGAAAATATGTAGGTGTGTTGTATTTCTGGAATCTGTCTTACTGATGAGACAGCTTACTGGTTTCTGCAGACCCTGGCAGAAGCTGGAAGGGGATTATGACCTTTCTGCTGTGGGATACAATACAAAATAAGATGGCCAGTATTTTGAAAATATCCCAGATGTATGAATGGTATTCATGCTTTTGGAACAAAGTAGGGTTTTTAATTTTTCAGGCATATTTTGTCTGAGTTATTGTCATGATTGTTTCAGATTTACGATTTAAATGGACACCAACATTATGTAGTGTCTCTGGATAAGTGCACTGAAAAAGATGAGAGGTTGAGCATTATTGACCTCGTAGAGCCTTTTTCCCATTTCCTTCCTGCATCTCTTTGACTGTGTGTCTCTGGTTTTGTCTCTCCGGGTTTCTCCACAATGACACAAAATGAGTATGACAATCACCCCTGGGTGTTTTTCTCTTCTGGATGTTGTGTGCTACACCCACAAGGTCCAAACATTCACAATATTATCAACCTTTTTTTGGTGCTATTCATATTAAGCCTTTTTCCCTCCCTGGTTTTGAACTGAGATATTAAGAAGTCTCATCAAGCCTCAGATACTGGCCTCTCTGGCTGACAGGTCAGTGCAGCTGACTTTCACCTGGGAGTCTGTGGATTGAATCCTGCCTGGACCCTCTGTTGTGTACCTTGACACAATTACTTACAGACTGCAGCTGTTAGCGCTTGTGTTTGCTTAGCTAAACATGCCCTCTGTAGTTGGGATTTGGGTTTTACGACTGTTAGATCCAACTACAAGAAAAATGGTAAATAAAATAAAATAAAAAATCAGGAATGTAGAATAAGCCTGCCTCCAACATAAAAAACCCCATCAAAGTTAATAACAGCTTCTAACAATAAATTACTAAACGGCCATCATTTTGAAAAGCCTCAGCTTTCTCTTGTATCAAGATGATCTTTCCAAAAAAAATAAGGGCCAAAATTTCTTTTACAATATTCTAAATTGAAAAAAGTATTACAGTAATATATTTCAATAATTTATTGTGCCAGATATATTGAATGCAAACTAAATAAACAAAAAGAAAACGTTTTGTTACAAATTATCAAACCACAAATATGAAGAAAATATAAGAAAGCACAAGCCTATACGGTTACAGAATAAAAAAAAACGACGACTGGAAAAAAGTGTAACACTTATGATTTCCAATGAACAGAAATAAAAACCGAGGGAAAGTTGCTCTGACACGCTGTAAGACAATTTTCCACTTTGTTTCAATAATGATCTAGCATTCAGTGTTGGGAATGTGTTTGTAAAGCTTGTCTCACTTCTAAATAAAAATGTTAAATGGTTGCTATCTAAGTGATAACTTAAAATACTATATGGAGTTTTTATATTTACAAAGAGAACCGAATAAACTCTATTTTGCATACTTATTGCCATTAAAGTTTAAATAATCATGGAACAGAATCTGACCATTCATATTGCTGTTGCTAGCATGCCTTCACACTGCCATTACTTCTCTTGTAAATAACAGCAAGAATCTGCTTAAAATTAGAGAGTATCCTCCAGAGGACGGGTGTAACATTAATATTAATCATCAGTTTACTATAAATTGATAATTAGGATACATCTTTGATAGCAAATTTACATTAGATAACAGGTTTGACTGGGCAGAACGAGTTAAGTTTTCCACCCAAATATTCACCATATTCAGGAAATAAGGGTGGACGGCTCTGTTTTGTCTTGCAACAACAGGCAACCCAGTTTTGCTGTAGACTACTGCTGTATCCAGTGACGTGCGGTGAGGTTCATAGTTGATGAGGCAGTGACTCCTTTAGAGTCAGATTTACAAATATATAAATTTAAAGGGTAGCGTATTAAATTGGCTACTGCTTAATTTGTATCTAATCCGTGTTCTTCACACAGTCTGTCTCTCTCTTTCACAGACATGTTGGGTATGTAGGCCTATTAAAGGTTGTTCTTCAGTTATACAATTCATACAACACAAATGAGAGTATAGAGTGGTGTACAAAAAGAGATATTTAAATTTTGACCTTCACTGAAATATTCAGTTATTTTTTTAAAGCTATTAATTCTGATACTAAACGGAATTAAATGCAGGTTGTTCAACAAAGAGCATGAAAAGAAAGAGAATATTTTACTTAAGGCCAAATTTTAGTTTATAAATGTTCTATTGTATTTTTCTTAGTCTAATCTAATTGTTGATAACATTAAAATTGTGTTTGTGGTATTAACTTTATTTGTAAGGTCCACATGCCTATCCTTTGCCATGAAGACCTCTGTTATTTTGCTGTAAAAGTCCTCCTTGTTTTCCTTTAGGTTTAAAAGTCTCTTTGCCTCAATCAAGATTATGGGCATGAAGGAAAGTTTTCCTTAATCTGTCCTATTTTTCCGATTGACGTTTTCAGTCTTTTCAACCCAGAGAATGACATTTCCACGGAGGCTGTGGCTCGTACAGTGAGCAACATTTGGAGTAACTTTGTCGCGTCAGGAACAGTCTGTAGCAGATCCTTCTGGGTCAAAAAAATGGGAAGCTGTATAGGAGAGCTGTGCATTTCAATTATTTTTAGCTCCATCTTCCACTTTTAATCAAATTTCTTGTAAGTCAGCCATATAATCCTCTTCAATTTTGGACTGAGTATAACACAACAAAAAATAACGCTTCTGTGCACTTGATTCTTACTTGTCTCTCTGATTGGGAGAAACAATAAACCGGGCAGGCGGGAGGAGGCACAGGGCCGCTGGAGTCCAGGCTGCCGTCAACGGGTCGGATTCGGTTGCGCTGTCCCTGGCCGCCAGGGTTCCCGGACCAGCCCAACCCAACTCACGGTACGGTTCCAATACCCGGTCCAATCCAGTCAACAGGACCGTCTTTTGTGATTGGTTGGGGTTAGCCATTGATTTCTCGCTGTAGCGGGGACCATTTATTTTACTTTCACTTCCAGAGCTCCTATTTCACGGCTTGCTAAGCGGCTGTGGGGAAATCTTTAAGCCACATGGTAAAAGATCCCCTACTGCAACTTTAATATTCATTTTATGTAATCTTTGTATTTATTTGTTTTTCTCTCCAAAGCCACTCCTAGTAAAGTTTCATTAAAAATTTCGAGTGAAACCTAATAGCAACAGCGATAGTCCACTTGTTTGCAATTTGCAATTATCCAGCACTAAGACATCAATTCTCAGAGCTATATCACTTTACTTGGATTTAGTTTTACATATTCATATATATATATATATATATATATATA